>NC_088862.1:24582337-24882598 GCF_963853765.1 Magallana gigas
GCTATATACACTGTTAACATTTAATCACCAACCGTAGAATCTTTACTATCATAGGTTAAAACATGCTAAAATATTCAGGATGTTAAATTCATCATTTTGTTTCCAGGATGAAAAACTTACCATTACATATATTGGTACTGGCTCATTAAAATAGGCTCCATCTTCAATTTTTTTTTTTACAATTAGGTTTATTGGGTTGATAATAAAATGAATTAAGGCAACATACATGTATCTAGTTATATGTATAGGAATGATAATAAAGACAACAATTTTGCTGTGTACTGTATTTGCACATTGCTTAATGTAGTTGTACAGCTACCTTCAAAAGACTCATCATATGTTCTAGTCTAGTATTTGCTCATACTTGAAAACGCTTCTATTTTTACACAGACGTTTACTGCTTTTCCATTGTATCTCAGCAGGATTCATTGAGACTAAAAATTCTGACACTTCTTCTCAGAAATTATGCCTGTTTGTCTCCAGAAATCTCGCTGAAATTACTGCATCTTCATAATGGTCCACTCTTTCATCACTAGAACTTATTTAAATGACGTTTGATGTGTTTTAGGTAGAAGACATGGGAGGTATGGCCAAAGCTGTAGCCTCGGGGATGCCCAAACTGAGGATCGAGGAGTGTGCAGCCAAGAGACAGGCCAGGATTGACAGTGGCGCAGGTAAATATATGTTATCTTTAGGTGAAAGGTCACCACAGGTATATAGAGGTGAAAATATTAATAGGTGAAGGCTCATTGCAGGGAAATACAAGTGAAAAATGAAATGGAAGTTCATTACAGGTTTAACACTATTTAGCAGATGATAGAAAAGGTTACACCTATGGATTAAGAATGATATGCTTTGGTTTAAAATAATTCAGCTGCCATCTTTCTTTGATTCTTTGATGTAAATAAATATCAAGATGATCGAAAATTCAATGCATCACAGTAATGGTTGAATTTAGTTGTCGTTGTTTTTGTGTACAGAGGTGATAGTTGGTGTGAACAAGTACAGACCCACGGAAGAACAGCAGGTGGATGTGTTGTGTATCGACAACAAGCATGTGAGGGAGGAGCAGATCGCACGGCTGAAAAAAACACGACAGAATCGTGACAAGGGAAAGGTAGGCGGAGGATTATAACGTTAACTCTTATAGCACTATGTCCCAACTTCTGTAAACATGTGAGAAAACATGGCATGTTTTGCTTTTACAACATGTTCATAAAATTATAATAATTTTTGGTAGCATTGAGTGCTAATTACACTGAAATAAATTATTTTTTGGTTCTCTTGAAATTCAAGTAAAAAATATAAATTAAAAAACACATAAAAAAATTTCACAGGAACAGTTAAGAAACATATAAGCATGTATACTGTGTATCTACAATCAGGTTCATTTTAAATGCATGTCAATTAAAAAAAAAATTATAATACTTATATAGAATTATTAACAGTAAGATGATTTACAAAAGAAATCATCTTCACATCAAATGGATTTTGTTTCTTATTCCACAGGCACAAGAGGCATTGGAAGCCATCACTAAGGCTTGTTCCAGTAACCAAGGTAACCTTCTCCAGCTGTCTATTGATGCTGCGCGGGCTCGGTGCACCGTCGGAGAGATCACAGATGCCATGGAAAAGGTACGATATCTCACAATACAGATTGCTTGAATACAGAATGGTAAGATTACATTCATCACAGAAATGGATGGTTTAATTACATTACTGTAAACGACTTATAATTAGCATGTACGATATTTGGCGGAAAATGATTTTTCAGTAAATTGGTGTGGATTTGAATTGCTGTTTATCAGAATGGGCTCATTCTAATACATATATGAAAGATGTTATGAGATGTACTTGAATTAGCGGAAGAAGCTACAGTAACCACCAAAAATGTTTAAAAGAATACACAGCCAAATGTAATACATTTACAGTATGTACGGGTTATGTACAAGTATATACTAAGGCGTAAGTTTAAATTTCTTCAGGATTTTACACCCACAAAAAAATTGTTTCACACCTCTGCTCAATTGCAATTCATTTTGGTAGTATTTAGAATGCATTTCTTTAATTTTGATTCATTTGGTATATTTATAAAGGTGTTTGGCAGACATTTATTCTGATTGGTTGATTTTGTAGGTGTTTGGCAGACATGTGGCCAGTAATCGCCTGGTTAGTGGAGCGTACAAGAATGAATTTGGTGAAGTGGACGAAATCAGCCGAGCTACACAGAGAGTGCAGGTACGAAATATTCTGTTAACTTTCTTGTATTCCCTTGGAAGAAGCAAGTAGTTTCAATTATATATTTCTTCCCAAGAACCTGTCTTGATTTCTATATTTAATCAAAGATTATAAACATTATTAGACTTGATATATTGTAAGAAATAGCAGACACCATTGTATCATTAGTTAATGGTGAAATGAAGTTTTGAAGAATAAAATTTGATTAATAGTACAGTGCTGCTTCATGGAGTTCTACAACAACATTATATGTGTACTGTAGAAGCAGAAATAATTGTTGAGGATTAAATTTCGTTATTTTTGTTGGTACTTGGTAGTATAGATCAACGAAATTAAATACATGACGAATTTTTATCCCAAGTATTAATAAAAACAGAGTTGATACGTGATAGATTTTAGGAATTACAATATGACGAAATTAAATGTCAAATGAATGAAATTATAATTAGTTAAAAAAAAACAAGATTTTAACCCAAAGAAAATACATATATTTGCTTTTACAGTACATACCAGGCTTCTCTATTACTCGTATAATTTTATTTCAAGGCAAAATTTGGTGACAGCGATTTTTCAGAGATCAATGGTAAAAATGACAGACTGAATTAAATTTTAGGGTAAACAATTATATGATTTTGACTCGTAACACTTTTTAAAAATGATTTGCTCATAACTTCCTTCCATAGCTTAGTATTTACAGGTAAAGTCCCTGGTTGATCTTGATCAGTTCTAGTTACCTGGTAATCTGAAAATGATGCAGAGAAAACTTATGAATAAATGTGGCAATTTTTCTATGATGTGTCGAAACTAAGCTGTTGTGCTGAAATATCTTTGTAAAGTATGCTTCACCAACCTTTAATTTTATTGACAGTGATGGCTGCATATAAATATTTCTGACAGGGGTTCTATTACACAGTAAAAAGGTTGATTAGGAACTCTGTACAAGTCATACACTTTGATGTAAGTTTTATGATAATTCATTGATTAACGTAAAATAACGCTTCATTGCAGCAATTTGCTGACACAGAGGGGCGTCGCCCACGTATCCTTGTAGCCAAAGTAGGTCAAGATGGCCACGACAGAGGGGGAAAGGTCATCGCCACAGGCTTTGCTGATCTAGGATTCGATGTGGATATTGGTCCATTGTTTGCAGTAAGATTTTTCATCATTTTTTGCTGAATAAAAATGACATCTCTTATTCCATTAAGAGTTTGCTGAATTTGGGGATGCACATTGGTAAGTCGATCCATGAAATCAAATATATAAATCAAAATAAATAGATTTACCCCAGATTATTTTGACCATTCTTGTCAATGACATACGTCCTTAAAACTGTGAATTTTGGAATAGCAACAAATATTGATGTCCATGTATATTTAGTAAAACCACAGTATCTGACATTACCCGTACTTCTGGGTTTTTAGACTCCTCGGGAGGCAGCTCAGCAGGCAGTTGATGCAGACGTCCATGTTTTGGGGGTCAGCACTCTGGCTGCCGGACACAAGACTCTGATTCCAGACATGATCCAGGAACTCAAGAACATGGGCAGACCGTGAGTTTCCAAATATTTGTAAACTTTTGAATATCAATTTTTTTTTATAATTTTTGGATTTGATTGATATTCCCTGTACTGTTGAACATCTGTAGCATTAGTAAAAAAATCATTGCAATGCATCTGTAAATAAGTTTAAATAACTCTGAATTTGAAGCTATAATGCACCCTTTTCTGTCTCTGTTGCAGTGATATTCTGGTGGTAGCCGGGGGAGTGATACCACCCCAGGATTACGACTTCCTGTACAAAGCTGGGGTCTCTGCTGTGTTTGGTCCAGGTTAGATTTTCTTGACACTTACAAGCTTCAAAACAACATTTCTGTTATTTATGAATTGCAATTGATATTATTTTAGAATGTGGATGTTTCAGATGTTTTTCAGAATGCATTTTTCAGTTTTTAGAAGGAATACTGTGTAATTAAAATCACTTTTTGTTATAAATAAAAATTACAAGCAATGTGATTCATTGATTGATAGGAAAATTTCATAATAATATTGTATAATACATATTTTTTCATGGAGGGAATGGGAGGGGGAGGGAGTGTAATGATCATAATGTAGGTGCATGCGCATGTGCATATATATTTCTGTGTACAATTTGCATCTGTTTTCCTGACATTCTAAATGGTTTTATTGTAAAATAATGTCCTCAAGTACATGGACATGGTTTTTAAAGTGGGTGTAAAAAATTTAAAGAAGTTTTTCTTTTCTTTTCCAGGCACCAGAATCCCAGATGCAGCCGTTAAGGTCATAGACATGCTGGAGAAGAACAGTAACGACAACACGAAAGCAAAGTCTGCCACCGGCTGAAAATCGTGTGAACTGTGTGATGAAAAAAACTTCTAGTAAAAAAATGCTTGGAGTCAGCCATTTGTTGACTTTTCATTCCTATTTCGTATCGGGCTTTGTTTCTATTTACAGTACTCAATGAAAATGGTGTCACAAAGTGGCATGCAAGCATCTGATGTAGTACATCTGTGTCAACATTTGACATACATTTTAAATTAAGGTAATTGTCATAAACATCTGTTATTTATACAAAGGGGATGTTTGGACTTATTTTATATCTTTGCTATGTTATGTAGTACATGTACATTCATATCTGATGTGTGATGTACCGTTATGTGTCAGTTTGTTGCATAATGTTTTTATTTAACATTCTATTGAATAAAAACAACATATTCAGTATCTTTAAAAGCTCTTCCTGATAGCAAATTTAAAATGCATATGGTTTGTTTCTATGAATTCAAAATATCATTATGGAATAGTGCTACATGTATTTTTTAAAGGTATACATTAACTTTAAAATAGAGATACATCTACATGTAAAATGTTTGAATCATGATGTCATTTAATTTTAACCTGCAATTGTTAGCAGAGTTTTAATGCTTTTCTATTTTGTTGTAGATTACTTGTGTCAATATATTACATGTAAATTGTATAATACTTGTACAATATACCATAAGTTTGTTTTTTTGAATTTCCGTGAATTGTGACGTGATATTCATCCCTGTTGCTTTTAAGCAAAATAAATATTCTCCACTTTATTATTTACAATTGGAGATACAAATACTTATAATTATTATGTCAGGTGTTCTTTCCTTCTGAACATACTTGGGTTTTTTAGGGTTTGATGGTCTTGGCCATATTAAGGGTCACCTGAGTCACTCATGTGACCTATTGCTGTCTGTTTTTGACGGTCGTCATTTGTTGTACGTCGTTCGTCATTCGTAAATTTTTGAACATTTTTAGCTTCTTCTCTGGAACAACTATTAAAACCAATTTCAACCAAATGAACATACAACCACACATAAGCACAAATGACAATTTATAAATGTTTTGAGATGCTCCTCTAAAAAGGAGTATTCACAATATTTTGAAATAAGTTTCATTTCATAGGTTCAAATTTGATTACAGACATAGTCATTATATTGGTCCCAGACTGTTCGCACAATTATCGAACAAATGGTACATTATTAAAGCTATACGTGTACAAATATTTCATTAAATGTGAATGGTTTCCTTAATACCACGTAAAACAAACCCAGCATTAATTTTAAAAATTCTCTTGTAATTTGGCCTTACAAAAACAAAACACTCGCCATTTTTGTTGTACGAAGGTTGTTAGCAAAGTTCGCTGACAAAGTGATTTACGGCAAAATTACTGTGTACTTTCTAGGATAAGGTATGTTATTTTAAACGACTACCAATTGAAAATAAGTAATATGCAAAAAATCGTATGATTTTAATTTTTTTTCTTCAAAAGATATAGCGATTTTTACTTTTCATGAATTAGATTTACGGAGCACCGTTTCATATTTCCACGACGTCAGGTGACGTCAGACAACTGAAAGGCAAACACGTCACTCTTTTTGAAAGTAAACACCGTTCAGTTCCACACACTTTTCATGTCATTTAACCCATTTATAAAATGTACGTTCATACCATTATTTGTAAATTTTTTGTGTAATGTCTTTTGTGGCATATCGTAGATCATTTAAGTCCAAAAATCTCTGCATGTCCACACAGTTTTGACTTTGGATAAGAAAATAAAGCGAAATCCATAGGTGCAAGGTCGGGCTGTGTCGGGGGTTGGGGTGCTGCAAGAGCTCAAACGAAATTAAACACTTTTATAACGAATTTCTTTAAAGTTAAAAAGTTTGCACTTCCATTTATTAAAATAGTTAGAATGAATTTATTTTCGTTAATATTTTTTAATTCACAAACCGATTATTAAAGGTATCAAAGTAACGTATTTTTAGATCACCGAGACGAAGTCAGGGGGAGCTTTCGGCGTCCGGACCTGGTTAAACTTTTTGTTGCAGGTCCTGTATCTAAGCTATTACTTGTCCTATCTTCACCAAACTTGCATGGATGATGCATCTGGACCTACTTATGGACTTGAAAGACTTGGATGCTGAATCTGAGTCCTAAATTTCCGATGCTGAAGGAGGTTAAGGTTGTTGGACCAGGTTAAAGTTTTTGTTGCAGGTGCCCTTTAATAGCAAATTCTAAGTTACTGCAGGTCCGTACTTCACCAAACTTGCATGGATGTTGTGTCTTACGATACTGATGCACCAGACAGGCTTGAGTGCTGAATCTGAGCTATAGGTTTCCGATGCTGGAGGAGGTTAAGGGGTTTGGAGCAGGTTAAAGTTTTTGTTGCAGGTGCCCTTTGATAGCAATATCTAAGTTACTGCTGGCCCGTACCTCACCAAACTTGCATTGATGGTGTGTCTTATGATACTGATGCACCAGACAGGCTTGAATGCTGAATCTGAGTCATAGGTTTTGGATGCTGGAGGAGGTTAAAGTTTTTAGAGCTGGTTAAAGTTTTTGAAACAGGTGCCCTCTGATGATTATATCTTAGTTACTATTTGTCCTAACTTCACCAGACTTCCATGGATGGTGCGTCTTATGATACTGATGCACCTGACAGGCTTGAATGCTGAGTCTGAGTCATAGGTTTCAGATGCTGGATATGGTTAAGTTTTTTGGAACAGGTCACATGTTTAATAGATAATAGTACTATTTCAAACTTGCATAGTTGATTAAACTGTAATATGAATGAATCACAGAGGAAGCTTCAGATGCAAAGCTTGATCGCCATTATCAAGGATGCTAAAAAATATATCTTAGTTATTACAGGTCCTAACTTCACCAAACTTGAATGGATGCTGTGTCTTATGATACAGATGCACCTGACAGGCATGGATGTTGAATTTGAGCCAAAGGTTGCAGATGCTGGAGCAGGTTAAGGTTTTGATTGCTAGTGCCCTCTGATGATGATATCTTAGTTATTACTGGTCTGAACTTCACCAAACTTGCATGGAGATGCGTCTTATGTATACTGATGCACCTGACAGGCTTGAATGCTGAATCTGAGCCATAGGTTTCGGATGCTGGATGAGGTTTAGTTTTTTTTGGAACAGGTCAGTGACACATGTTTTATAGATGATAGCTTGCATAGTTGATTTAACTATATTATAAATGAAACGCAGAGGTTGCTTCAGATGCAGAGCCTGATCTCCATTATCAAGGATGCTAAAGAAATCTCCTACCTCACTCAAACCTGCTCGATAGATGGATGTGTTTGTTGAGAAATGCTATAAAATGATTCCTAGTATGATATAGTATTGAATGGTATGAAACAATATTGTTTCATATGATACAATATAATATCATATGTAATATTATAAAAAGTTATATGATACGATATGATATTGTATCAATTTTTTTTACATTTTATGTTATGATATTGTATCATGATAACGATATGTATAGTATTGTATATTATGATACAATATTGTATAATATTATATTGTATTATTAATTTATTATTTTATCACATGATACTATTACGTAAGATATTGAAAAATATAATATTGTATCCTATGATACAATATTGTATATTCTATAATATATATTGTATCATACGATATTGTAAAATATGATATTAGTTTCTGTAATATAGAATTTTATCACATGATATTATATAATATGATACTGTTATATTATATAATATCGTATCATACGATATTGTATAATATGATATTGGTTTATAATATGATATATTATCACATCACATTAAATTGTATTGTATGATATCGTAAAATATATTATTGTATCATATGATACAATATGTATAATATAATATTGTATTATATAATATTTTACTTTATCACATATATTGTATCATTTGATATGATACAATGTTGTATCAAATTATATTGTATCATATGATACAATATCATATTATGTATCAAAAATGATACAGTATACAATATAATATCATATGTTTCTATGTTATGATGTATTATTTAATATGATATTGTAATATAATACTATATTGTTTTATATATTATGATATTGTATTATGTGATCAAATACAATAACGTATAACACAATACAATGTCATATCATACGTTACAATATCATATCTCATCATTGTTTATTATGGTATTTTATTGTATTATATGATATATGTTGTAAATATGATGGGATGCAATATTTAATTTTATATTATTGTATTGATTAACATATGAACATATGATTATCATACAATTTTTTAACAAATGATATACGATATTGTGTCAAAACAGAATCCATGAATATCCAAGATCATAAAGTATGATTTTCACTAAATATGATAAAGGTGGTCTCATAAAGGTGAAGTCTGATAAGGGTTATGTCTCGTCTCAGTGAGCTTTGTAATCTGTGATTACCTATGTTTATTTTAAGCCTCAATTAACAAAAATTATAGTCTCGTGAAAGAAAAGATGTATATAGAATTCACTATAGTTATTACTACGAATTCGTTACACGGATATAACGAATTACGGATATAACGAAGTAAATCCATTGGTCCCTCGGACTTCGCTATAACCGAGTTTTACTGCATTTGTATAAAATTCAGAGCTATGTACATTTTTTATATTGGAGTTATAAATTTATATACTTTGCCGATACAGGTCGCTCGGCACAGTCTGACGTTGAGTTATATAACAACGTTTCTATAACGTCGTACATGTATATAGTCTACCGGAGAATTATTTGCTGCATTCACCGACTGGCCAGAGTACAATCGCACGCTTCGTCACAAAATCGCTTGTGCCACTTGATGATAAGAAAACTCGAACCATTATGATTATACATGTATGAATTTTGCAATCTTTGTAATAGTTGATAACATCCATTTTATTCTTATATGTCCTTTTTACACTGAATTACGGAAGCAATATATAAAGAAATGTTATTACAAGAAACCAAGTGTTTTTAAGTTACTTTTAAATTACTTTTACGTTTTGTTTCTAACTTCTTGTATACGAGTTGACTTTCAAATTATGGTGATTTTTTGTACATACGAGTTGACTTTCGGTTAAATATACGGGAATTTTTGTGTACGTCAGTTGACTTTCGATTTTGTAACGGGATTTTTTTGTATACGAGTTGACTTTCGGTTTTTATATGCGGAAATTTTGTATACGAGTTGACCTGTATACGAGTTGGTCTGTGTACGACTTGACCGGACACCGTTAAAATGAAATTTAGGTCGCTGCTACACATATGTGGGCGTTTATCGAAACAGAAACATGGCAGTCATACCGGTATCTTCCATTTACCTTTCTGCTCAAGAACACATCCCAATGTGTATAAAACACGATTTGAATATAGACATAACATGTGAGGACTGTGATGAGTTTATTTGTTCGCAATGTGCCAAAACAGACCACAAGGACCATGACTGGAAAACTATACCCACAGCAGGCAGTCAAAGGAGAAGAGAGCTAAAGAAAACTCTGAGTAATGTTAAGGAGAAAGATATTGCAGAGATTGATGAGAAAATAAAGAAGGCATCCAAACAAAAGGAGGGCAACAAAAAATGTTGTGATTCTGAGGTCTCTAAACTTCAGAAACATTATGATGCGATTGTGTCAAAACTTGATGAAATCAAGAAGAATTTGGAGACTAAACTGGTGGAAGATCTGGAAAGAAAAAATGCTGAAGTGAGTAAGAAAAAACTAGATTTAGAAAAGAAAAGAGACAATATCAAGGATCTTGTGGAATTCTTGGAAGACAAACACGGTACCATGTCTGACTATAGTTTGATAGACAACCTCAGAGACTTGACCAACCTCGTGTCAAACACAGATAGTGATATCGAGAGGGGGGATCATTCGGTCAGATACAGAGGAGGGGACATCAGTGAGGGGTCACTGGAGTCCATAATGGGACAAACGTTTGATTTGGATGATTTCAGTGTTACCGAGACAGATTCATTTCAATATGGAGATGAATGTTTACAGGTGTTGGAGGCTATCGATAAAGATATATGTTTGGTGAGAGCTCATAAGTCGGAATGCTTTGAGCGAATGAACATAAGAAATAAGAAAACAGAAAAATCTAATATCTGTGGAAATGATGTATGTGTAACTGACAAAGGTGATGTGTATTTCACTGATTATAGTAACCCCGTCATTGTCCGTCTGTCCCCGTCAGGCTCAGCCTCTACAGTACTTAGTACAGCTCCACTAGTACCAGTTGGAATCTGTCAATCAACAGAAGGAGGACTGCTGGTCATATTGGTAGATGATGGTACAAACATATTTCATCTGGACTCAAAGTGTAGACGTCTGGTCAGACACGTGACACTGACCGGTGACGTCATCCGTGAGTACGAGTACCACGAGGACGGTCAGACCAGGCTGTTTACTCTACCATGGAGAGTCAGACAGAACGGAAACACTGACATTTGCGTGGTGAACAGGACAAGTCAATGTACTGGTGAACTGGTGATCCTATCCTCCTCTGGATTTCTAAAGTCTGTCTACCAAGGATCGAATCTGATGTTTAATCCAACTGATGTTGTTTGTGACTCACACTGCAACATCATTGTTACTGACTATCGTAAAAGCAAGATACATCTGCTGAGTCCTGATGGGGAGTTTATGAAGTACCTACTGACAAGAAATGAGTTAAAAGATCCATTTTCTATGTCTCTTTATCAATCCACGGTGTGGGTAGGGGATTTCCATGGACTCATCAAAGTATTTCAGTTCAATAACACTTAAAATCACGTTTTATACTTGTTTTATGTTGATCTCAAAATTCAAATGTTTTTCAAGAATCAAATATATTTATACGCTTTGTATAACTAATTAACGATATATATCACACATACTTTAAATGATAGTGTAAATATTGTAAAACAATTATTGTATTTGAGGTTGTCACTGTAAGGAAAGAATCAACCGGAAATGTGTTTAATTTATACAAATGTACATGTATGTAAAATAACCCTGGTTGGTAATGCTAAACTTCAAATGGAGAAGGCTTACATACGCATTGCCTGCTGCTTAATCCATTTATGTAAATGTATATTTGCTTAATAAAATATGTTTAAATCAAATCAAACTTCAAATGGGGTTATATAAGGCTAACGTAACTTATCTAAACTTATAAATTAAGGCATTTTGCAAATAAACTACAAAATGCCTCCACCAGAGTACTTGCTTGCATCAACACATGGTTGATGATGTCCGTAAGGTATAATTGAATTTTAACTGTTAAGTTATTATTGTGAAATTAATCAAAAACCTACTTTCATTTTCGATCAACAAGGCCGAAATAGCAAAAATGAGAGTAAGGTGGTGGACACGCTTTGGCAGATCTAAGTCATGAATAGTATCGATCAAAACATATACTTGCAAAGTTGCAATGAAATAATATTCAATGATTACTTAAAGAGAGTGAATATATTTACTATGAGCCTATTTAGAGAATACATAGCAGTGGCGTCGTAACCAAATTGAAAGTGGGGGGGGGGCTAGACAAATCCTCAGAATTTTTTTGTTGCCAAATCATGAAAATCCTAATCCGTGGGGGGGGGGGGGGTAATACAGTTCCAAAAAAAATCTTTTTCAAATCATGAAAATTCTTATTCTTCGTGGGGGGGGGGGGGTGCTAGTGGCTAGTGTACCAGTGTACCAATGACTCCAACTCTCCAACTTCTCAATATTTCAATCTTTTCAAGGTAAATTTAGGAACTTTTATCTTTGCTCCGATAAAGGGGGGGGGGGGGGGGCTGAACCCTCCATGATGCTATGGTGCCTAATGGTAAGGTCTAAGTTTGCAAAAAAAGTCTGTCGTCGTCAGTTGTACATCGTTCGTCATTCATAAATTTTTAAACATTTTTGGCTTATTCTTTGGAACAAGTAAACCAATTTCAACCGATAGAAACAAACAACCAGACAATAGCAGAAATGACAGCTATAAATTTTTTGAGTTTCTATATAATCATATTTGAAGGAGTATTATCAATATTTTAAAATCAGTTTCGTTTCATAGGTTCAAATTTGATTAGAATCATTATATTGGTCCCAGACTTCGTCTCAAACATACATGTGGTACTTGTACCTCTTCAAATGATGTGAAGATAAATATAGGCTTAGTTGAATAATATTAACTTAAAAGTTTTCTTTTTAAATTAAAATGTAAAGTCTATGGTTTCTGAATATTGATTAAAATCAATTTCGTGGACACATGCAATTTTATTCAAAATAACAGCACCATTTTCAGGAAAGTTTTATATTTTAATAAAAAGTATTATGTATAAAATTCAGAGCTATGTACATTTTTTATATTGGAGTTATAATTTTATATACTTTGCCGATACAGGCCACACGACACAGTCTGACGTTGAGTTATATAACAACGTTTCTATAACGTCGTACATGTATATACATGTATTTATCATGGGTACTGAGCATTATTTGTACATGTGGGAAAGTAGGCGGGTTTGTTTTGGTACGAGTTATTGGTTTTTACAATGATTGGCTATTTATATAGTAACTAGTACGCATGAGTGGAGATGTTATATAAGGGCGTGTATTTGGTAAATGAGCTATTCGAAGGCTCAGATTCTTAACTTAGTCCACGTATTAGAGATATTCCTACCCACCCACCCCTTGTTGTGATATGTTATTTGTAATAATCGATTTGCTATCAGTATTTAAGTTATAATTTATCTTTTGTAGTTTGATGATTGTACATATGGATGGAGTTAAACGAGAGATTGATTGATCGAGTTTATTTACTGTGATTGGATTTGATAAGAAACAGAAAAAGAGAATTTATGTAATGTGGTTCAATAAAATCTGAGCGCTTCGCCTCCTATCCTATAATAATTTGTTGGTTTATATGGTAAATAATTTATGTTCGTTTGAGTGTAACGAACTAAGAACATAATAGTAGTTTACCAGAGACCGATTTGCTGCATTCACCGATTAAGAAAACTCGAACTAATTCGATGGTTTTTTATTTCTTTCCTTTGGCATTTTTTTTTTGTTTCTAGTTTAGTCGTTTTAAGGTGTTTTACCTTAGTCGACACATACTATAGCCTGGTTCCCGAGGCCTTTCAAATTCCAAGTACTTATGCCTTGCACAATCTGTAGGCCTCGGGAACCAAGCTAACTTTTATATAATGGTGCGCTATTCCGTGTGGTAAGCCGACGTCGACCTCGCTTTCTTTGGCGTTTTCAAAGACATGTTTTTGCCGTTAATATCCTTCAATTTGAAAACGGCTTTAAATGACGAATGAAAATGACACGTACATTAACCATACAGATTACTTCACAATGTATGAAGTTTCGACATGTTTTATGGAAATTGTAAATAACTTCACATCTTAAAACTAAATTACAAAGTTGGGACAATTTTAACACTGTGCCGTGCGTAATTACAGCGACCATTTGATAAATTAAAATTGTAATTTTATTTTTTTTTTAACATGGAAAACGTTCAAAACCACATTAGTTTGATTTCAAATTTGATGACAACCATTTCGATGTACAATAGTTATATATAAACCCATCTGAAAATGGCAAAAACGCGATTGTCCGCGAACTTTTGGACAATCCTGGTATACCTTTAAATCAGCAATTAACCACCTTTTCTGTAACATATCCAACACCCATACAAAGCATTTAAACGTTTTTTACTGATAATAATCTCTTGTGGATACTACAGCATTGTTCTTGAAATCTTCCCTGCAACCTCGTGTCAAACACAGACAGTGATATAGAGAGGGGGGATCATTTGGTCAGACACAGAGGAGGGGACATCTGTGAGGGGTCACTGGACTCCATAATGGGACAAACGTTTGATTTGGATGATTTCAGAGTTACCGAGACAGATTCATTTCAATATGGAGATGAATGTTTAAATGTGTTGGAGGCAATCGATAAAGATATATGTTTGGTGAGAGCTCGTAAGTCAGAATGCTTTGAGCGAAGGAACATAAGAAATAAGAATAAAGAAAAATCCAATATCTGTGGAAATGAGGTATGAGTAACTGACAAAGGTGATGTGTATGTCACTAATTATAGTAACCCCGCCATTGTCCGTCTGTCCCCGTCAGGCTCAGCCTCTACAGTATTCAATAAAGCTCCACTAGTACCATTTGGAATCTGTCAATCAACAGAGGGAGGACTGCTGGTTACATTAGTAGATGATGATACAAAAAAAATTCATCCGGACTCAAAGAGTAGACGTCTGGTCATACACGTGACACTGACCGGTGACGTCATCCGTGAGTAAGAGTACCAGGGTGACGGTCAGACCAGGCTGTTTACTCTACCATGGAGAGTCAGACAGAACGGTAACACTGATATTTGCGTGGTGAACAGGACAAGTCAATCTACTGATGAACTGGTGATCCTGTCCTCCTCTGGATTTCTAAAGACTGTCTACCATGGACAGAAACTGACATTTGATCCAACTGATGTAGTTTGTGACTCACACTGCAACATCATTGTTAGTGACTATTCTAACTGCCAAATGCATCTGCTGAGTCCTGATGGGGAGTTCATGAAGTACCTGCTGACAGAGAATGTAGTAACAAATCCATGGTCCATGTCTCTGTATAAATCCACACTGTGGGTAGGGGACTACCAAGGACTTATCAAAGTGTTTCAGTTCAATAACACTTAAAATCACGTTATTGCTAGCGCTCTCGATCGCTAGCAACTACGGTAGTCATTTTCACTGGAATACGCATGCTCGACTCCATAGTAGGGGATTCTGGGAATACTGTACTACTGTAGATAAACTGTACTATTTGAGTTTCGTTTTATCATCTTCACATGAAGTTTTGTGTTTTATTGAAAATGTAAAAAGGTTTTATAATGCAAAGTTATTCTAAACATTATGATAAATAGTTAGCTTTATCTTAAATTCCTTCAAGCCCGGAAAACAACCTCGGATATGTTTTCCGAGCTTGCCGGAAAGGCCCGAGAAGATACGATTGCTACACAACAGTACCAATGGTTCTTGAAAATGTTCACCTCGAAATTGAAATTACAGTAGAAACATAATGATTAAGGCACAGTCAATGAGCTATGCCATTGCCGATGTGAAACCCACTCTAGATTCACAATTCTAAATTGAGACCCCACTCCAGCACAATTCCAGTACACCACTGTGCCTCCATATTGTTAATTAATCGATTCAGGAATTTAAACCAATGTTTTAGAAATCTGCTTCGCTACGGCGCTAGCTCACCAATCTTTTTAAAAGATAAGCTTGTACTTGTTTTATGTTGATCTCAAAATTCAAATGTTTTTCAAAAATCAAATACATTTATACGCTTTGTATATTGACTAATTAAGCGATATATATCACACATATTTTAAATGATAGTGTAAATATTGTAAAACAATTATTGTACCTTTGAGGTTGTCACTGTAAGAAAAGAATCAACCGGAATTGTGTTTAATTCAAACAATGAACATGTATGTATAATAACCCTGGTTGGCAATGCTTAACTTCAAATGGAGAAGGCTGACATAGGCATTGCCTGCTGCTTAATCCATTTATGTAAATGTATATTTGCATAATAAAATATGTTCAAATCAAATCAAACTTCAAACGGGGTTATCAGGCTTAAGTATCTTATATATACTTATAATTAAGGCATTTTGCAGATAAACTACAAAATGCCTGCACCAGAGTACTTGCTTACACCTTTGGTATTTCAACACATGTAAGATAATGTCCGTAAGGTATAATTGAATTTTAACTGATAAGTTATTAATGTGAAATTAATCAAAAACCTAGTACATGTACTTTCATTTTCGATAAACAAGACCGAAATAGCAAAAATGAGAGAAAGGGGGTGGACACGTTTTAGCGGATCCAAGTCATGAACAGTTTCGATAAAAATATATACTTGCAAAGTTACAATGAAATAATATTCAATGATTACGTAAAGATTGAATATATTTACTATGAGCCTATTTAGAGAATACATAGAAGTTAAAGGGACTTGGACACGATTTGAGATCAAGGGCGCGTTTTATTGAACTGACTTTAGTAAGTCTAGGGTTATGTTGGTGCATGCGCAAAGGCTAGACTCTATGAATGTGAATAAAACGACGAGTGTTGCTCTAGTGTTAAAAATGGCAAATACGTTTTTTCCTCTCAGCTGACCCAAGGCTAACTGTCTTAGATTAACATAAATTTACGTAATTTTAGAGTACTTACCATTACAAGTTTAATCTCTTTTGTTTAAATCATTCATCGTGTACAAATCTGTTTTAAAATTTCCCTGTTATTCAGAACTAATAAGATTCCCTTCTCCTACCCCGATCTGAAAATTATTTTGAATTGAAATAAACATCTCAATGATGAAATTTTTTATGAGTAACTAAGAATTAAAAAGAAAACTAAGAAAAATCATTGTTGCGTTTTACCTGTACTGTAGAGTTTAACATTTCTACCAATCTAGCATTAGTTAAATAAATGCTATATTTTTTTCACCGTTTATCTCTAACTCTACTTGAAATCTGAAAAAAATATCAGTTATGTGAAAGTTTATTATTTCTACTCTTTGAGTGATAAATAATAATAATACGCCCCAAAATTCAAATTTTCATATGTCAAACTCGCAATTGCTTATCGTTTTCCGCCATCTTGAAACTCTTGTGCTCTCACTAACTACCGCACTTAAAGCTGACATGAATTCATAAAAGCATTTGGTCGCCATATTAGTTTTGATCGCTCCTCTACTGTCACTGGGGTATATAAACCGGTTGAGAAAGTTAAGGTCGGTTGCTTTCTGATCGAGGCATTCAAGTTGCACGGACTTCTGAATGCATGAACTACACAATGTAGTAAAATGTTAGTATTAGATAATAAAGGAATCAACAATCAATAAAATACAAAACATATTTATTCTTTGAAAGAATTTCCAAGGTATCCGTAATATTTTGCACATAGAGTGCTGCCTTACTTCGCATGCACATCGAACACGTGTGTCGTTCATACAGAATGCATAACGTCTGCATCATTTTTAAAACCCCGGCGGCAGTACATCCAACACACTAGCTAAATGATAGTCAATTCAAGAAAGTAACAAGGTAACATCGTTTCCATTCGTTCCTACAAAAACGCTCCGTTTCTAAGAATCCATGCGATCATTGACATTGCTCGATCTGCCACAGTGTGTAGTTTGCGCATGTGCGATGTTATATTATACACAGGAAAACGGTCTACACTTATTGAGGATTTTTGAAGTATCTGTGGCTGGATTTCAGTCTGTCTTGTTTCGTCGTTCATTGGATATTCCTTGCATGCCAGTGCAGTGGTTATCATGTTATTTTTGTTCAAAACAACGCGTTTCTACACGTCTTTTTGTCCCAGGTAACGTGTTCTGGTGAATGAAATACCCGAATGCGGTGAAGCATGAATAGTGCTCTCGGCCTTATATAGGGGGAGTGTAGCGATGAGCAGAACAATAGAAATCGACAACTAATATGGCGGTAATCGGAGATAAAAGGGAAATAATGCGTATTTATGAATTCATGTCAGCTTTAATGAGTTTTACAGTTGAAATAATGTTGTTGGTTTAGAGGAAACGCTTTGAGAGGAATCGGCCCGACAAAGGACAAACATTAATTAAAAAGGACTTGGGCCAGGAAAAAAATCATATTGGTTTATCCTATGAACATTTTCATCCACACGTTATGCGTTATTAAGTACAAAACTTCTAGAAATTATGATTAAAGATCATATATTGGAGATGGACCGACAAACTGTTGATGTATATATATATATATATAAAAAATCAATCGTCGACTTAACAGACCTGCCGTTTGAGAATTTGAAAACAAAACATTTGACAGCCAAAGTTGTGACATGCTATTAATTTTTTTAATTATCTTAAGTGTTTCAAATAAATGTTGCATTCATCTGTTGATAATATTATATATGAGCAGATTGAATCAGTTTATCATTTTGTCAAAGAAATGGTACTTTCATACCTACATGTAACATTATTTGTAAACAAATATAAGACTCGAGCTTTGTTTACATAGCAATAAATTCTAACCTCTGTATTTCTCTTGTAACTTGACTTCTTACATTCAAATTTTGCTCAATCGTTCAAAATGCGCAAGTAAACCATTTTATACATAAAAATTAATTTTTTTTTTTTATCAACAATCGTGTCCAAGTCACTTTAAGATTTGACAAATGTTGAATAAATAAAATGAATCAATTCGTTTCTTTATTGGGCGATTTTAGTTTTGATACTCATTTGCTTGTGAAGCACGACCTGTGGTGAGAGAATGGGATAGAACTTTCTAGAAGGGGGTAACCAAGAATGCGGATTGACTAATTAAGTAGGACGAGTTCATCATGCATCGCGGGCAGATACCTTGGGTCGGACTTCGATTTATACAAAAAGTTATTAAATAGAATGGAACAATTAATGCGATTTTAGTATTAATGGAAAGAACTTTCCAGAACGGGGTGCCCAGAAACGGGTTGACTATAATTGACATCGTGGCGGAAAGTGTAGGGCGAGTTAACAATCGGGTAGATATGTACTTCGAATCTGACAACTTTGGTTTAAAATACACTCGCAAATGGATAGTAACGCATAACCATACCGTGTTTTAATTTTATACTTTTTAATGCCACGACAGACTGGTTGAAAACCTAAGACATTAATTTGTAAACTTTAATGATTAAAGGGACTTGGACATGATTTGAGCTCAAAATTTTTAAAATTTTTTTCATAAATTTTTATGTCAGGAATTGTTAATATAGATGTTTTCAATGCTTTGACAAAATTTGAAAGTCGAATATCGAATTACAAGCGATTTACAGAGGTAAGAATTTTTTGTTTTTTTAAACAAAGCTTGAGTCCTGTTAATTTTTACATATTTGTTGTATTGGTATAAGTTTCAATCTAATGTTGCTGTTTGTTGTGATGAGATTGTGTATGAACCCAATGAATCAGTCTATCTTTGTTTCCACAAGTTATTTTGATAAAGAAATGTCAATTTCTTTACTTTACAGTATTTGTAAACAAATATAAGACTCGAGCTTTGTTTCCATGATAGAGACTTCTTTCCTCTGTATCTCGCTTGTAACATGACTTCTAACATTCAAATTTTGGTAAATTCTTCAAAATACAAAAGTAAACTATTCAATACATAGAAATCAAAAATAAAAATTTCATCTGAAATCGTGTCCAGGTCCCTTTAATGAACACATTATTGTATTCTACGTCTCTATGGATAAATGATGCATGCATCCCCCCTCCAGATTGTTTTTCAAAACAGTCTTTTATCTGAAATTCCTTTTTAGGACAGTAATAGAAATTATATTGAAAATTGACTTACAGGACCAAATTTAGAGAGAGAGAGAGACAGAGAAAGAGAGAGAGAGAGAGGGGATAGAGAGAGAGAGAGAGGGGAGAGAGAGAGAGAGAGAGAGAGAGAGAGAGAGAGAGAGAGAGAGAGAGAGAGACTAAATTCCCATTCACTGGTTTAAAATAAATACATGTACAATAATTAAAAAAGTTTATTTTTTCTGTCAGCTGCAACAAACAGGATTAATGCCACATACATGTATTAATCATAATGTATTATCCAATTCAGTTGAGATTTTTCATCCCGCTTTCATGACCACCCCCACTTAATATACAACAACGAAGTTTGTTTTTTATTTCAATTTCAAAAGAATAAGATACTTATATATTGAGGCATTTTGCAAATAAACAACAAAATATTTGCACCAGGGTACTTGCTTACGCCTTTGGTATTTCAACACATGCGCGAGGATGTCCGTAAGGTACATGTATAATTGAATTTTAACTGACAAGTTATTATTGTGAAATTAATCAAAAACCTATTTTCATTTTCGATAAACAAGCCCGAAATAGGAAAAATGAGAGTAGAGAGTAAGGTGGTGGACATGCTTTAGCGGATACAAGTCAGGGGTAGTTTGCATCAAAAAATATAGTTTGAACTTCAATGAACTGTTTTCAGAAGTGCTTAACACCCCAATCCCCTTCTCATGGCTGTGTTCCAATAGAACAGACAAGAGGACAGACATGCACCTTTAGAAGCAATCAAAGTACTGAGAGTACTGATAGGCGGAAGCATGATTGTTATTAAAGTTACAAAACAAAATGAAATTAAGGTGGAAGACCCTATGTGACATCTGTCAATATTAATGTGAATAAAATTCAAAATAATCAAAAGACTCTTACCGGTTTAGTATTTTCAAATTTTACAAAACATTTGCCAAAAAAACCCCACATTTAAAATATTTTCGGAAAGGTAAAAGTTATAAAAGCCCCAGCGGAATTCGAATTTACGATTAACAGATTTGTAGCTAAGCTCCCAGTGCTCTACATTGTTAGGTAAACATTTATGATCGGAGGTACGTCAAACATGAAAGTGTCCCATAACACGTTAATTGCATGAAAAACCACTGACACTATTTTTTCTTGTTTTCTAGATTAGTTAAGTTAAACAGTAGCAAGTAGATTTTGTGTTTAAAAAGTAGTGAAGGCTTTTTACATAAGAGATAAAATAAAGTATGAGCTTTATCCAAATTCAGTCGTATGTCATTACACGTACCTAAAGATTATTGAAGTCATTATGTCTTTAAAAATCTTCAGGTACAGTGTATGCATAAAATATAAATTCAATAAACCATCCATGTTTTATGACTTTAAAGTTAAATGATAGGGTATTTTGATTAATATAATGAACTTTATTCACATTTTTATCGACAGGTGTCCCTTACCACCTTAAAAGATCTTTTTGTTCCGTAAACACATGTGCCACATTTACAGGTATACATGTATTTGTACTGTAATTGGTGAAACTTTTTTGAAAATCTGGCCAATGTAAACTGATTGTATTATATGCTCAAAAAGGTTCATTAATTGTTCATGAAAGTGCCGTTATTTGAAAATCCTATATATTTTTTAACAAATTTGTCATTACTATACTCGTATACCTGGATAAAAAAGTGACTCCGTCGACATTAAATAGAACAGTTGTTAAAGAATAAATATGGGATTATACTCTTTAAAAAAATCAACGCTTTAGAGGAAGTTTATATAAGATTAAGGGTTGCGAAAGCTTCTACTTTGACACTGTTATTTTAAATTGTTGTCTTACATCGCATGGTGATTTGCCCTGTCTACAGCCGGGGCCTTGCTTTGAGTCTCCTGCAAAACGACAGAACTCTCCGAATAAAAGGATAAATAACATTTTGTTCGGAAAATGGGCTAAGTTTAAGTACACCATCGTTTCACTTTTTGAACCGAGTCCTCTCTCTCAAATTTTTCAAAAGACCACTCAATTATTTCTTAAAATTATGTTTATATATCAACAGAAACTGTGAGTATACAATTTGTCTAATGGCACTAACAGTTACTAAGATGGTACCCATTATGATAAAAATAAATCTGAGTAATAGCTATTGTACAGTTTTGCTTAGATTTACAAATTAAATTGCGATAGGCGGACAGATAATGGTTTCCATTATGTTAAGATAATTCTGAGTAATGGTCATTGTGCAGTTTTGTTTACAAAACTTCAACCAAAGTGTGTTCGTAAATTTTAAATAATAAAAAAAAAAACCCAGGTCATGCATGTGATGAACATGCATAGAAATATTTTTTATATAATACATTAAGGAGAATGCCAGTGGATGGTCAACAAATTATTTCAGATCTACCTAAAATATATAGTTATTTTTTTTTAGCTAAAAACTTCAATTTAGTAAATTAAAATTCTATAAGTTTTAGCTTTGAAAATTGGTATTGTCTTATATTTTATACGAGCTCTTCTTCTCAAGGAGATTAATATTGTAAAAAAAAATTGGCCTTGACCATCCATCCTCTTAAAAAGGCAACATATGTTTTATATTCAGTAATAGAGTTCACACTTACACACTTTCTACATAATACACTATACAGTCATGTATTAATTGTATAAACGCACAATTTAGGTTGGGGTTTTTTTTTTTTACATGTACTGAATTTTCTTCAGATTACCAAGTAACTCCGTCACAAAGAGGCAATCTTTGTCGTCCAAACAAACACCACATGGACGCTGTAAATCACAGTTGTCAATGTAGCGGAGGAATTGTCCGTCCTGATCCAGGATGTGTATGCTGTGGTGGTTGAAGTCTGCTATCAGGATCCGACTCTGGCTGTCTGTTGCGATGCCGCGGGGACCAAACGATCCTTTGGCAGTAGATGGAGGACCGGTGTATATGAACCGGAGTTTCCCGACCTGATTGACCACCACCACTGTACTGCCGCCGTTGTCGGCTACACAAATATCTAAGTTCCTGTTCTTGCTGATGTATTTAGTGTTATGAAAACCGCCACATGAAAAAAGCGGCTGACCCATGTCATTGAATTGGATGCTTTGTATCTCGTTATAGCCAGTCTGAGAGTAACGTACAACTTTCGCTTGTTTCTTATCATCACTGTCCATGACAACCAGGAGGTCATCGGTGGAGGTGACACAGACATTGCGAGGTCCCTACTTTCGCAGCTTGACCACCAGTTATACGCTAGAATCCGTCACCATGTTGACAGTGCCGTCATTGTAATCGGTATAGATTAGATCTCCGGTCCGTGTCACTGCTATGTCCGTCGGAACCTTCCAGGACTTGATTGTGGCTGACTTTACTTGTTTCCCTTGGAGGTTGTACAGTTTCATGCTCCTGCTCAGGCCACACGTCCAGATTTCTTCGTCACTCAGACAAGACACGCCGTATAATGGATTGAGGCGGCCATAATTGGTCTTTATATCTGTGATGGTCCGTGGTTCATCAATAAGTGAGCTTGGAGAATCAATTGTCTATGTTTTGAGAGAACCAAACTGTTGGTAAAGTTTTTCTTTGTTAATCTCTTATGGGGTAAAACATGGTAAGGAAATTGAATGCTTAGGAGGCGATGTTCTGAATTCAGCATTCCTAGATTGTAGGCAGAGACAAGGCTGACATCATTGGAGTTCACAAGTTTCGTCATATCTGCAATGCTTTTAGTGATTTCAGAAATGGCGCCAACTTCCTGCTTTTTAAGGACAACTAGGTCCTTGGATTCCATATCATCAACGTCAGATTTCAGTTTCTTGACAATGGCGTCTATTTCTCTGTGGACGTCCTCTCCATTTTTTTATCGATAACGGTTTTTAATTTCTGGGAGTTTTTACCTAGAGTAGCCTTTTAGACTGGGATGTTCGATGTGATTTCTTGATATTGAGAATGAATAGAATTCTCCAGTTCTTCTAAATCTTGTTGTAAAACCTGTTTCTGGCTCTCAAATTTTTCCACAATGTCAACTAATGTATGACCTTTGTGCTCTTTGGAAGAAGAACACAACACACAGATCGGAATACTGCACTGTTCGCAGTAATGCTCGCATATTTTTTAGGAATGTTTTCGACATTTAACAGTAGATCCTCGCAGTTTACAAGGAACCACTCTATGCTCTTTGGATATATCGGAGAGATGTTTCCCAACACAGGTCTTACACAAATGTATGTGACAAATGTCGCAGTACATAGGGGGTGCTGGGGTCTCGCAGAGATGGCATCTTAGAACATCTTGAGCACAGCGGCGGGGATCCATGGTACAAGACTTTAAATTGTCTTTACTTCATGGGGAAAAATAAATCTGAAAAAAAAATTAAATCGAGTTTTTATTTATTATCATGCTTAGCCAACAATATTTAAAATTTGATAAATTTTAAAAGTACATCAGTATTGTCAACCGGTTTATCTAAAATTGTCCATTCTTAAAACAAAGAAGGTATCATTTTGAGTCGGATATAAGGCCTTAAATTGTCCTTTCTGTATAAGAAAAAAAATTAATCTCGGTCTCTCCAACAGGCCTTGATCAGGCCCCGCGGCCATAAAACTTAGACGAGCTCTTTTTTGATCCCAGTCTCACTTTTCCACTATATGTTCCTTTTGTAAAAGTGAGACTTAGATCATAAGTAATCTCGTCTAAGTTTTATGGCCCCGGGGCCAGTTCTTTATCTCACAGAAAGGACCAATCATAACCAACCGCTGGCGAAAAATAATTTTTTGCCAGCTGAAATGGCCGAGTAGTTACGATTGAGAACGGGCAATTTCCGACTTATATCCCCTGTATAATAAAGCCATTCACAGTATGCGGGCAATCGAATTCCAATGAATGAATCGGTTTCTTTAGTGTGTAAGATTATTCTTGATTCTTTTTGTAAAGTATGATCGTATACTGTGGTTTCATTAATATTCAAGGGTATCAATTTTCGTGGATTAAGTGAAATTTACAGTTTCAAGGATAGGTAATTTGTGGCCAATGACCAAATCAATACAAAATGTTAATATAAATTTCACTTCGATGAACATTTAATTTCGTGGATCTACTAAACAACGAAATCCACGAAAGTTGGTATTCAACGAATATTGATGAAACCACAGTATAGAAAAATAGTGGCGTTTAAGTTGTTTATATAAGAAATGATTAAATAGCAACATAAAAACAAAAACGTTTACCGGGATATGAATTTCAAAACCAGGTCATATTCCACTTTACGACGAAAATATGAGAAATCAACCAAAGCAATGGATGTACAAATGTTTAATATATAAAATAATTGTATTGAGTTAGTAAAGCAAAAATGTAACAACAATCGATAATATATTTTATTTACAATTTAGAAATGAAATAATTAAAAAAAGTAGAACTCATGTAAATAAAACATCTTCAATATTGCGCTTTAAAGGACCGGGGGGGGGGGGGGGGGCTACCGGTATATTGAAAGGTCTCACGGTGTATGTGCAAATGCACTCTACTCGACCCAGTTTTGTATTGTTTGACGAAGTGTTGTTTAAGGTCAATTCAAAGCGATTTAAAAAGAAATTACTTGAGTTTCCTTTATGGAAGAAGTTAGGAACATATTCTGTAGTAACCAGGAGTTTGTTTGTTTTTTGTTTATGGCAAATTTTTAAAGGTTTTGATGTTGTTTGAAATGTGTTTGCAAACATTTATTATGTTGTTCTTATACTGGCCGGGGGGGGGGGGCTTTTCCTTTCCAATTAACTCGCAGATTTGTTATTTTTAAGTTACATTTGTTTAAATATGTACAACGTAGCAGAACAAATTTTATATCTATTGTATTGTACATCAAATCTGACTGCATGTGTCTTTCATACAGTAAACACAGTTCTATTGCATATATTTTTTAAAATGAGTTATCGACTGTAAAGAAAATGCATAGTTTGCATGATTTTTTTTTCTCATTTTATAATTGTTTTGTGATTTGCTGGAATATACTGTAGAAGCAGAAATATTCGTTGAGGATTTAATTTCGTTATTTTCGTTGGTAGTATAAATCTACGATATTAAATCCATGACGAATTTTTAACCAAAGTATTAATGAATACCAAGAGACTACGATATGACGAAATTAAATGGCAACCGAATTTTATTTTGTTAAAAAACAACGAAATTTTGACCCAACAAAAATATTCATTTCTACAGTATAGATATTTTTTTTCTCAATTCTAGTTATAATGTATGGAAAGCCATGGGATACGCAAAGATTATCAAGTTCAGTTTATTCTCTCATACCAAATAATTTGGTATAAGAGGAACATATATACAGAATAAACATAAATACAAACGGTAAGAAGTATACAAACACAGTTATGGAGGAAAAAACTTGTAAAGATTGCTGCATAACAAAAGTCATACTGATTTCATAGAGCACCCGGTAAAGTATCTTTATCTTTTGTTGTCCTATATTTGTAAATAACCAAATTCAAATTTCATGCAGCTACCCCTATTCTTTTTACAAAAAAGTTTTACTTAGAATTTGAAAAGCTGCTGTGTAATCCAAATTGTACAATTATAATATTCTTTCCATAATAAAAATGGTTACATGGAATCGGTATGATTTTTCTTTTTTGATTTTTTTTCTATATAAATTATGGTAACTGCAAATTTTAACGTAATATAGATAGCCTTTGTAATGTCGAGTGAAGATGAAATTGATTTAGATTAAAAATAATACGAATCATAATAAACCTGTTTTGTTTCCAACCTGGTTATTTCATTTTATCTCGTACATGACTTTGTGTACGTCTCTCCGCGTTTTAGAACTCGATGTACACTTGGATCGTTTTATTCAGAATCGCCGGCTTTGACTATGTACAGTAATGTATTAATAGTTCTGTATTGTTTAAACGACTTAATCACATTTTCAGGATAAAGTGTACGCTTTTCTATGGTTGTTAATCGGCTGACCTACCTCAACCCAATTACAAGTTTGCATCCTTGACTACGAGTCCATCCACATGCGCGTTTTTTGATGTGTGTGTGTGTGTGTGTGTGTGTGTGTGTGTGAGAGAGAGAGAGAGAGAGAGAGAGAGAGAGAGAGAGAGAGAGAGAGAGAGAGAGAGAGAGAGAGAGAGAGAGAGAGAGAGAGAGAGCCTTGGTATGAGTAAAAGAGAGTCTTGCGTAAATCATTATTAATGTAAAAAGTAAATAAATATTCTATTTGTTATACGTGTATTTAAATCAAGCTGACGAAAATTTTCACATAATTTTCACCGGAAATTAACATGAATTTTACGTGAAGTCTCATAGCATTATTTAGCCTTTTTATTAGTCTTTTTCAAACTCAAATGATGGTAAAAACACCTCATAAGTTGTTTTGTCATAAATTTTCAAAGCATGTGCACTCTCATATATAATTTTACCTATACAAATAAGGACATTTAAATATTCAAAATCTGAGTTCTTAATCAAGCTTTCTTAAACACGTATTTATCACTTACATTGATATATTCAACTGTTCAATTGATTTTAAAATCACTACCTTCATTGAATCCAAAAATATGGATCATTCACACCACAAGCTTTGGCAGCCATACAAATAAACAGAAAACTTTAGTATGAAATTCTTTAAGTTTTATTTTTCTCTGTATTACAAATATATTTAAGATACTCTTAGTTGTTTCAATCTGGAGAGAGAGAGAGAGAGAGAGAGAGAGAGAGAGAGAGAGAGAGAGAGAGAGAGAGAGAGAGAGAGAGAGAGAGAGAGAGAATTTAATAAAAACTCATGTACCTTTCATATACAAAGTTTAATTAAAACTTTTATATAAATGAATATAATATTTTAAAGAATTTACAATAGCAGCCGCCCATTTCTACACAAACTGGTCTTTTAATCGTCACCTAACGCTTTAGTAATCTATTAGTAATATATTAAACATTTAAAAACACTTTATGCACTCCAAATATTAAAAATCCAGAGTTATCAAAGATAGAATGCATACAGTACAATCGATCCATGGGTTAATAAAAAAAACAATATTATTTTGTGTCAACACATATTTGTATAACATTTAAGCAATTTAATTTTAGGGTTCTGTTTCCTAGGCCCGATAACAATTTTGTCCATTATGAAACCATCTTAGGATAAATACTAGCAGATATATTTGTAACGGAAACCTTCTGATTTCTCAATAAACCGTATATGATGGAATGCAACTTTATAAATTTAATATGTATTTGAAAAATACCAAAATGTACAATAAAAAATGACAATAACAAACTGTTCACCATCTCAAAATTCATTAAGCGAAATAAGAATTCAAAGCAGAGCAACACAGGTCTCTAAGAAGATAGAGGTCGGATCAGGTGCCTTGGAGGAGTAAGAACCCGCTATTGACTGGTCGCACCCACCGTGCGCTCCTTGTCACAATCAGGAATGGCATGATCGAGGTAAATGTCGAAATCGGAAAATGTCATAACAGGGAAGAGACGAAACGTTGATGATTTGGTTTGCTTGTGATGGTCAAAATTCAAACCTCGAGCAAACATAGACCTCCATTAGGTTGGAGGTGTGCTCATTGTCAAGATCATGAAAAACAGAAAAAAAACCGTAGTCAGTCCAGTGTATAAATAATGGTCCAACAGGTATGAAACACGTCAGTCAGCATGATTTCTAATGAAATATTGTACTTGCTGACAAGGTCACTGTATTGACCATAGAACCTGCGTAAAAATGAATTTGATCGAGGTTTTTGATAGTCCTCTCCCAACAACTTGTTTGTACGTAGCTTGCCTCGATTAAAAAATTGTTCGTATGTAGAGTATCCTCTTGAATATCGAATAAGCTGAAAGACATAAACCCCATGAGCAGGTGATGGTGGTATATTGCTACACTGGTAAGGAAGTTGAAGATGGAAAAATTAAAATCATCACGTTTATCATATAGTTTTGTTGTTAGGTTACCAATAACGTCTTTTTCTAGTAAAATAGCCAAATATGAAACAGTTGTTTCGGAGTATGTGGTATCTTTTATTTCAAGCTCATTTGGATAGATTGAGGTAACATAAGAGTGAAAGTAACAATTGTTAATGAATAGAACATCATCAATATATCTAAAAGTGGAGTTGAAAGCAACAGCAAGAGCTTTATTCTTTTCTAGCACACCGCTTTTGAATGAATTCTGCTTGACATGAATATAAAAATAAGACACCCAATATAGAGGAGCACATTTGTACAATTTTTTATTTTGATTATCCCACACTTCACATCTATATAATAACAAAGACATTACAACTTCGTCGAAAAGATATACTTGTAGCTGCCTTACATATATACCGTATGCCTTGGGGCGGACTATCATGAATAGCAATGATACTACTTGTAGGTTTCGTTAACTGAATCGTTAATTAATTAATTAATTAATAAGTATTCCGACGGTAGTTTCATGTACAATCTGTATGGATATTTAGGAACTCACTTCGGGTAAGTACTCCTTTAATCGTATAACAATAAATAATCACTTATTTTGAAACAAAATACTAAGAAAAAATAGATATGAAATAAAGTTGAACTACGCTATCTCAAACACTGATATCTCGAATACAATGGAAATGTCAAAGTTTTCAGTCGATTTTAAGTCCCAACCATTTTTAAAAAAAGTATTTTACCCTCGTTATCTCGACTAACCGGATATCTCGAAGTTTTTAAAAAGTTCCATCTAGCTCAAGATAACGATGTTTCACTTAATAATAATAAGAATAAAAAGAAGCCGATTCAATCTCTCTGTTATTTTCTAGCATTTATTACTTGTGTGGATTAACTTTACTCATTTTGAATTATATATATATATATATATATATATATATATATATATATATATATATATATATATATATATATATATATATATATATATATATTATCCAAAAAGAGTGAAAGGTATTATCACACAGTATAGATAATCAAAAAAAAGAAAAAGAAAATGAACAGTTCATTTTCTTTTTCTTTTTTTTATTATATATATATATATATATATATATATATATATATATATATATATATATATATATATATATATATATATATATATATATATATATATATATATTATCCAAAAATGTAATTATATATAATATACAAAATATGTAATTATATATAAATTTATATATTTATATAAACTAGTGTATAACATTGTACCTCATGTACCATTCAATGTTTGGAATGAAATCAATCTTAGTTGTGGAAAACACTACAGCGGAAACAGTTTTCTCTTTTTCTGTCCAGGGGGCGAATTCTGATTAGCACAGGTGTATATAACTGCAGGGCTTCATTTATATCCGTGTATACCTGCAGTCGTGAAATCATCTGGTAATTCGTATAAGCATTCTTTATCGTTTGTGCGTTTAGCTTCCTATAGTCTACACATACTATTCAACTTTTGTCCTTTTTCTGACCGAAGGCTCATGAACTTCTTCGTAAGTCCCCTCTTTTCTAGATTTCCAACCTCAGTGTCGATTACTTCTCTTTTATATGGTGTCCGGATAGGGCCATTTGCGTTAGCGAGACATCGCGTTCAGGTAAACGAGACATCGCGCTAACACACAATACGCCGTCGCGCTAACGCAACTTTGCACAACACGCCGTCGCGCTAACACACAACACGCCGTTGCGCTAACGCAACTTTACACAACACGCCGTCGCGCTAACGCAACTTTGCACAACACGCCGTCGCGCTAACACACAACACGCCGTCGCGCTAACACACAACACGCCGTCGCGCTAACGCAACTTTGCATAACACGCCGTCGCGCTAACACACAACACGCCGTCGCGCTAACGCAACTTTACAAGTTTCACAGTCTAGTAGGAAGTCGTGTCCGGAAATATCAGACTGCGCATGCTTAAATATGTAGGCATGCACGCAAGCATGGATGAAAAATAAATAAAATGTACTTTGAAATACATATGCACATATATTATTTTCAATTATTATCAATTCATATGAATAAAAATATAGTTACTAGTATGTCACTGTATAAGGATATGCTAGAGTGCATATAAATTATTAATAAATCTACCAATTGATAAATTTAGCTTAAATATTTGATGTAATTAATTTAGCAATGATATATTTATAACATGTACATGTCACAAATTCATATTAGGTGCTCTGTATATTACCAATGCAAAGAAATTTTAAAATGTAAAATTACAGGTATATAACATGTCACACTGGCGTTGGAAGCAAATTGAAAGTGGGGGGCTAGACTGATCCTCAGAAATATTGAGAGAGAAAAACCTAATTCCCAAAATCATAAAAATCCTAATCCGTGGGGGTGGGGGGTTATGCCTTTTACTCCAACTTCTAAATATTTCAAACGTACGTTACGGAACAATTATGTTTCCTGCGATAAAAAGTGGGGTGGGGGGCTGAACCCTATATTCTGCTATGTTCCTAATGGTTAGGTATAACTTATCAAATAAAAAGAGGGGGGGGGGCTCCCCCCCCCCCCCCCCCCCACCGGTTCCGACGCCTATGTGTCATGAATATATTATTGTTGATTTAATGAATTTTATCAAATATTTAAGGTAAATGTATCAATTGGTAGATTTTATAATAATTCATATCCTTATACAGTGACACACTAGTAACTATATTTTTATTCATATGCATTGATAATAAATGAAAATAATTTTTTTTTTTTTTTTTTTTTTTTTTTTTATTCATTTTCAATACAAATACATCTATACCATCATTCACACCACACCACTCCCACACAGATTGGGAAAGTAAATATAAAAATAATAATACAATAATGATAGGGTCTTACTATACATTATGCCACGTCAAAGAGGCATACCCATCTTGACCATTTCTTTTGGTAAAATCTATTTTCCAACATTAGTTTCTCTAAAGAATAGTAATTTTGTAAATATTTCACAATATTCTCAAATGCAATATTAGCAGATTTTCTGGATTGACTAAAGATATGTCTCTTAACTAACATGATAATTAGATTTATAGCTAAGTATTTCTTTTCTGGAACACCAAAAATAACAGTTTTGGCATCAAATACAATTCTTTCACCAGACTTTCTAAAAATCCAATCAGACATTAATAACCATATCCGAAAAATAGATGGACAGTAAAAGAAGAGATGTGTAATTGTTTCTGGTTCTAAAAAACATATTGAACATAGTGGGGAATTTTTAATTTTACACATGTGTAGTATTTTGTTAGTACCTAGTATTCTGTGGATAATTCTATAGTTAAACCATATCAGTCCTGAATCTTTTGTGGCAGATCTAGGGTTTGAATAAGCCTGTTTCCAGTTAAAATCTAGAGGTAAATTTAAATTGAAGGCCCATTTGTTTTCACAAATAGGTTTATGATTAGATTTTACCATCAAGTGATCATAGATATTCCGTGCTCCTTTTTTACACAAGCAAAGTATTTTGATAGATTCAGGTTGGTATGGTTTGATTATTACTTGATGTGAAAACTGCTTAACATTTGGCCAAGCACAAATAATTGCACGTTTCAAACCTTCGTAAGTAGTAAATGGAATCTTAACTGGATATTCATTAGTGATTCTCTCATAACTAATGAATTCACCTTGAGTATCAAATAAATCATGAACAATATGAAATCCTTTCTCATAAAGAGCCTTACAAAATACATATTTATTTTGAATCTTTACTTTATTATTGTACCATAGTGGCTCAAGCATGATATTGATATTATCAGTCTCTATAGTTTCTAAAAAATCACATAAATAAAATAAGGTTTCTTTCCAAAAATTATTTCGAGTGGCTTTTGCCCTCTGTCTACAATATTCAGGTCCAAACTGACATAGTTTATAAGTATGACACCCAGTTATTTCAGAAAAAATACTTATCCAGCTTGAGTTAGTTGTTAAAAGTCTCCTAATCCATGTTAGTTTAAGAGACTTAATAAATATTTCAACATTTGTCATTCTGCATCCCCCTTTTTCATAATTTAATTGCAATGTTTTTCGAGATATTTTGTCTATTTTATTTCCCCAAATAAAATTATACAGTGTTTTTTCAAATTGCCGTATCCATTGAGTACTTGGTTTTGGAAGAGAGGTAAACAAATGTGTGAATTTTGATAAAAGTAAACTTTTAACAACTGTAATTTTTCCCAATGTTGAAATATTTCTTTTTAACCAGTGGTTAATTTCTTTCTGAACTATTTTTAGTTTATTATCAAAATTCAGTTGTTCCATGTTTTTTAGGTTAGCAGTATATGTTACTCCGAGAATTGTAAAAGGTTCTGTCGTCCATTGTAAACCAGTATCACTGCAAATTGTATTTGAATTAATTTTTGAGCCAATCCAGACTGCTTTTGTTTTGGAAATGTTGGGTTTTAGTCCAGAGAATTTTGAAAACTGAAAAAGAAGATCAAGTGCGCTTTTTAAACTTTTTTCAGATCCATCCAAAAAAAGAACTGTATCATCTGCATATTGTAATAGACATACTTTTTCTTTTCCTATTTTAATACCTCTAATGTTTTTATTTTGTCTTATCAAAAGTCCTAATATCTCTACACATAAGTTGAATAAATATGGGGATACTGGGTCACCTTGTCGACAGCCCCTGCCTATTTCAAAAAATTTTGAAAAAATACCATTTTGAATAACACATAATTTGGCCCCATTGTATAGTACTGATACCCACTTGATAAGATCAGGACCAAAGTTAAAAAAATGTAATGTATTGTACATAAATTTCCATGATATAGAATCAAAAGCTTTTTCGAAATCTATGAGTAGAATCATACCTGGAATATGTTTATCCTGAGCTACATCAATTACATCATAAATCATTCTTGTATTTTCTCCTATAAATCTACCTTTGAGGAAGCCCTTTTGACTGTCGTGTATTAAGAAATCAAGGACATTTTTAATTCTATTTGCGATGCATGCTGAAACTATTTTGTATGTAACGTTAAGGAGAGATATTGGACGCCAATTAGTTAAATACTCCCTTGGTTTATCCCCTTTTGGCAGTATAGATATAATACCCTGTTTTTGAGTGACTGAAAGTTCGCCAACATCAAATCCCACATTTACTGATCTTAATAAAAAGCATCCAAGATCCTTCCAAAAAAATTTAAAAAATTCTGTACTAAAACCATCACTTCCTGGGCTTTTGTTATTTTTCATATTTTTTAATGCCAATAAGGCTTCCTCGTTAGTTATATAACCCTCTAAATTTTTAGACATATTTTCATCAAGTGCTCTAATATAGTTCTTATCAATAGCAATTTCAATATCAACATCTTGTAATTCTTTATCATAGCAGGAATATAAATTTTTATAAAACGTCTCAATTTCTGCTAAAATATCTTCCTGTGAGGTAATAACAGTACCATTGCTGCGCATAAGTTTGCCAACAGTTTTATTGACATAATTTCTTTTTTCTAAACTAAGAAAATATTTTGTTGGTTTTTCACCCTGTTCAATCCAGTTAAGTTTTGTTCTGATAAATAAACCTTTAATAAAATCTTTTCTGAATTCTTCCAAACTGTTCTGTGCATTGGTTAATTTTTGAAGAATGTCCTCTGAATCATTACTATTCCTCAATATTTCTAGTTGTTTAATTTCTTCTTCCAGTAGTTTTATTCTTTCGTTTTTTAATTTTTTCTTTCTGGAACAGTACTGTATTGTGGCACCTCTTATGCTCAGCAATAGTTGTTCAAAAAACATTTGATCATCAATAACTAAATGTAATTCGTCATTCTTAACTGTATGGATACTTGCAGGATTGTATGGAAACACAGCATATTGTTCTTTAACTTTTTGTATATTACTTTTCACTAGATTAACATAAGTTTGATCATGGAGGAGTGAATTATTGAACTTCCAAAAGCCTTTACCCTTTTCGAATTTAGTAAAATAAATTTCTATATAAACCATAGAATGGTCGGATCTATAACCAGGTAGAATGTCAGATTTATCCAATAAAGCCATTAATTCGTTTGAAATTAAAAAGAAATCAATTCTCGCCTTTTTAGTTGGGTTTGTTCTGAACCATGTGTATCTTTTTCGTTGTTCATATTTCACTCTCCATGGATCAATTAAACTGTGTACTACTTTCATGTTCAAAACCTTCTCCCTTGCTCTTTTGTTATTAATATTGGTATAATTAAAATAATCTAAATCTATATCCTGAACAAGGTTAAAATCTCCAGCCATAATTGTAAATTCACCTTGAAAGTTTGAAATGATGTCCGATACTGATTGAAAAAAGTTTGGATCATCATTATTTGGACCATATATATTAACTAATAATATGTCATATTTCTTATACATGTTAATTTCTAGAACAAGTAAATTACCTTCCGTATCCTTGTATTCATTCAGTACATGATACTCAAAAGTATTGTTAAACAAAATTGCAGTGCCTCGAGAATTAGATTGTCCAGGAGATATATAGATGTCATAGCCCCAAAAGGATCTAACTTGCTCATAATCATTAAGAGTGAAATGTGTATCTTGCAAAAATGAAATAGAGAATTGTTTTTGTTTTATGTAATTTAACACATCTCTCCTCTTGTCGAGACCACCTAGGCCTCTACAATTAAATGTTACTACCTTAAAACTCATAACAAACTAAGTGTATAAAAGAAAAATATGTGTAAACAAGGTGACATGAAAGATGTGTGCAGAGAACGAAAATATGGTATATAGAAAAAAAACAACACTTTTCACTATAGCAAAGGCCCCTACCATTCTCATACAATACAAACTTATTCCCTTTGAGATATGTATATGTAATTTACCAGCAAAGTACACAAGACTTCCACACAAACATACATACCAAGAAAAAAAACCAAAAATAAATGTCAAAGGAACAAGTTTCTGGAATAAACGGGACATCGATCCCGAGTTCGAGCTTTCGCTGCTACAGATTCGATCCCGATGCGTTTATGCGACACTACTACCGGTACAGTGGACATCACGCTCGAAGTTTTTTGTTTATATCATCGAATATATCAAATGTGTAACGACGGTCGTTTTTGTCTATTGCAAACACTTTGCTGTTGAAATACCAGGCAGAATGCACAAGTTCGTGTTCTTTGAGTTTCTGTATGAGCATTGCGTTCTGCTGAGTAATGTGGTCCACCATCAAGAACTCCTCTTTCATTTGTTTGCGGTGTTTCATGATAAGTGTTTTACTTTCCGGACTTATCATCCTCACGATAATCGGTCGGGGTCCACCGTTCCTATTTCCGGGGACTCGGTGAATCGCGAGAATGTCGTGAGGGTTTACATCAACTTTCACCCTTTGTTTTAGGAATGCACAGAACTCTTGTTTGAGGTCTTCCTTCGATTTTTCTCTCCAACCCAGTATTTTGATGTTGCATTTTTGGGAATATTGTTGGTTAAAATTTGCCATTGAAATGGCTTGTTGTGCATTTTTTGTTGTTATTCTAAGATCATCGCTCATTTTCTGCAGCTCTCTTTTTTCTTTTGCGATTTTCTCCCTTATGTCGGTAAGGTCCATATTGAGAGCATCAAATTTTTCGTTGGTATCAGCACGGGTTTGCTTCAGTTTTTCGTCGACATTGCTGTTTGTAAATTTTTCTATCTCACCTTTAAGTTCTGTTTTCAGTTCAGTCTTTAATTCTTTTTTTATTTCATCTTTGATTGCGGTCTTAATTTCTTTAACGAAATCACCTTTTAATTCTGATAATATGTTTTTGACCACAACGCTAATATCAGTTTTTGTTACCATTCCTTGTTTTATTTCCTGCAGGCTTTCGAGGATTGAATGTAGGTCATTTTCACCTGCTATCTCACCTGTGGTGTCTGAGGCCCCGACAGGGTTTTGATCAGAACTGCTTAATCGTGGTTTTTTTGTCGCTTTTTTGTCCGACACTACAGTGTTTTTAACTGTCGCTGATGCAGATTTAATGTTCAACTGTACAAGGTTTTTCTTTTTGTTTTCTTTTGTGCCCTTAGTGGATGGTGTGGTCGACAGACCAGGGCTAGGGCTAGCACGATTACTGGCCATGTTTGTATTAACAGTGTTCACCTTTAAAGGTAGAATACCTAGACACTTCGAATTACGTTCTTATTCTGAATAAAATCGCAACTTACTGAGCACTGCGTGACTCCAGAAAGCTCCGCTAGCGAATATTATCCAAATACACATTGATACACTTGCAGAAAGCTATTAATATTCCACTTTGGTAGAGCTCGAAAAGAAATGCGTCCTACGCCATATTCAGTCACGTGGTCCTCTCATAAATGAAAATAATATATATATTTCAAAGTACATTTTATTTATTTTTCATCCATGCTTGCGTGCATGCCTACATATTTAAGCATGCGCAGTCTGATATTTCCGGACACGACTTCCTACTAGACTGTGAAACTTGCAAAGTTGCGTTAGCGCGACGGCATGTTGTGCAAAGTTGTGTTAGCGCGACGGCGTGTTGTGTGTTAGCGCGACGGCGTGTTATGCAAAGTTGTGTTAGCGCGACGGCGTGTTGTGTGTTAGCGCGACGGCGTGTTGTGTGTTAGCGCGACGGCGTGTTGTGCAAAGTTGCGTTAGCGCGACGGCGTGTTGTGTGTAAGCGCGACGGCGTGTTGTGCAAAGTTGCGTTAGCGCGACGGCGTGTTGTGTGTTAGCGCGACGGCGTGTTATGCAAAGTTGCGTTAGCGCGACGGCGTGTTGTGTGTTAGCGCGACGGCGTGTTGTGTGTTAGCGCGACGGCGTGTTGTGCAAAGTTGCGTTAGCGCGACGGCGTGTTGTGCAAAGTTGCAGTAGCGCGACGGCGTATTATGCAAAGTTGCGTTAGCGCGACGGCGTGTTGTGTGTTAGCGCGATGTCTCGTTTACCTGAACGCGATGTCGCGCTAACGCAAATGGCCCTATCCGGACACCATACTTTTAGATATAGGAACTCGTCTTAGTGGCTCCTTAGAGGGACGTGGACACGATTTGAGCTCAATTTAAAAAAAAAATTATTTTTGTTATTTTTTAATTGTTTATATAGATGTTTTCAATGCTTTGTCAAAATTTGAGAGTCAGATATCGAGTAACAAGTGAGTTACAGAGGTTAGAATTCTCTGTTTTGTAAACAAAGCTCGAGTCCTGTTAATGTTTACATATTTGTTGTACTGGTAAAAGTAAAAGTTTCAATCAGATGTTGCTGTTTGTTGTGATGAAATTATTGATGAACCCATTGAATCAGTCTATCTTGTTTCCATAAGTTATTTTGATAAAGAAATGGCAATTTCTTTACTTTACAGTATTTATAAACAATTATAAGACTCGAGCTTTTTTTTTTTACATTACAACAACTTCTTTCCTCTGTATCTCGTCTGTAACATGACTTCTAACATTTAAATTTTTGGTGAATCATTCAAAATACAAAAATAAACTATTTTACACATAGAAATCAAAAATAAAATTTTCATCTGAAATTGTGTCCAGGCCCCCTTAAAAGGGGACTCGCTTTACAATTTGTGCAATGTTGTCCGAAATGAGCACGCTGCATCGGTTGGTTCGGGTCAGCAAATGCTTCTTCAAATTCATTTAAAAATCCATGTCAGTATAACTTTCCTCATCTGTTAAATGATTGCACCCTTCAGAGTATAACTTCCTCAAATGTTCAGGTACGTCGAAATTTCTTTTCAAATCTGAATCAAATACATTTTCTTCATGAAGATTTCCATTAAAGATAATTAACAGGTAAAAACAATGCTACATTTGTTTCCCTTAGCACGTCACTGTCATACGGTTGAATACAAGCACAAAAACTTTCTTTTGGTTTGTGATAACAAAAGCATTGGCTATCACCAATCGGTAATCCGGCACAGACTGTTTAATCGGCAACAAAATACCACTTCCTAGATTTTTTTTGTACAAAATACACTGGTCTTAGTTAAAGCTTCCTGTCGACCAAGAAAGTTTATAATGAAATCTTCTTCCAGTAGCTTTAACTCCTCGTACAAAAACACGAAATAAAATGTTTGTCTCACAAACTTCAAATCATCTTTGCTGTTCCAAGAATTTTCTGGAGAATCTCATTCCACCAAACTACAACAGAACTCTCCACACACTCAAAACTGACTCTCTCTCTTATCAAAATCGCTCCTCTTTATATACTAAAAGCCCAATGCTCTCGAGGAGCAATGCGTTTTGACCATTTACATAATACTTCGACTTTGCTCTCGAGGAGCAATGTTACGTAAACACTTGACACTGTATGTATAACACAATGAGATATAAGAGAAACAAAACCTTATTAATTTATTTTTTTTGCATATGATAGGTAAACAAGAGTTTGAACTGTGAGGTCGTTAAGGCAGACTATGGATCGTCGGGTAGTGTTCTCCATATCACTACTAGTGCTTATATCCATTTTCATTGCGATTCGTCTTGACTTTAGAAATGTTCATTATGCCTTTCTTGGGTATGAGGTTAAGATCGAACACCCTCGGCCAGCAAGCCGTTACAACTCGGAAGGTTTGTATTCAATTATATGTACTCTCATTTTTATTACTCTCCCTTTGTCATTTAAACAATATGCAGGTAGCGAAATTGTAGAAGAAATATGTACATACTAATTTTTTCTACAATGATCGCTACCTTTATAACTCCCGCACTAATTATCAAAGAAAGCATTCTATTGGTTATATTAACATCTTTCATATAACAAACTAATTAATTGATCGTAAAGATGAAGTCAAATTAACTAAATTATTGTTAATGTACATCGGTACATTGTACAGTAGATAAAAGAAACAGCCAAGTCGTTTTCTATGGGGATTTTTTTTATTTTCATCAGGCTAGCATTACCTCTTAATGGTCGTGAAAACGTAAATCTTTTTTTATTTTCATCAGGCTAGCATTACCTCTTAATGGTCGTGAAAACGTAAATCTTTTTTAAAAAATCAACTGGTCTTTACTGGTTTTTCATCCCGAGTAAGTATAAAGGCCTAAATATGTGATACAGGGTTTTAGTAAGCCCTTTGAGGTAATGCCAGGTATGTGGTATAGATGTATATGACAAAGCTGGTATATTTTTCACCAAATCATTTTGTAACGTTTTGCCCATTTGCTTGTCTTATTGCAATTTCCTCACCCAGGTCCGACTTTTGATTCACTGTGACTGACTGTACTGACTTGCTATAATCTGAAATGGGCTAAACATGCATTTGGTACAAATTGTGGCTCCTACCGCCATTATTAAAATCTACATCCTCTATCTTTCAGATAAGCTTTCAATAAATGCAAAGCCTTCATGTTGCTTTTTATGGTTTCCTTTGAGTTGATTGGTTGCTTCTTTTTTGTATCTACTCTGCGTCTAATGATGCGTACTGTTTCTCCATTTTTTTGTTAACAAAGAAGGATAACCCAACGGATAACCATATTGGTAACCGGTTATAAGTACTGCTTTCCACTCACGTGACAGACATAAACCAATCATAACTAAGAATTTTATAAAAAATTTTTAGCAGAGGTTGGGTAATGTGTGTCAATGTTTGTGTTAATCAAATTCTTTTTTAGGGCCATTATCAACTCGACTTTTCCTGGTCCCCATTCTGACCAAATATTTTTATACAGGATGTTAGCCAGCCCCTTGAATGCTTTCACCACTAAAGCTTTGCAATAATGCCACAGGTACATTTGCTTCCTCTTGATGACTTTTCAATATAACTTGTTAAAAAGAAAGATGTAAATATAGACAATGAAATGCTATCTTTAACGAATCACGCAGATCATTGAAGAAAAAAAGTACATAACGTGGGTTAACATTTATCTTCAATGCTCGTTACCTTCTCATCTGCATATATCACCCCTACCCCCCCCCCCCCCCCCCAAGAAAAAAATGCATGCATTTTATTGTGTAAATACGACAACATTAAAATTTTCATCATATAAAATTGCTGATACACAAAACTTTTTCCTGCACTATACACAGTAAATGATGTAAGAATTATTCTTTTATTTGTCGGATTTTATCTTTAAAAATCGAATGTAGAGGCAATAAATAAAAATCGTAAGCTCAATTAGAGGCAAAAAATAAAAATTGATAGCTCAATTAGAGGCAATAAATAAAAATTGATAGCTCAATTAGAGGCAATAAATAAAAATCGAAAGGTCAATTAGGCAAAAAAATAAAAATCGATAGGTCAATTAAAGGCAATAAATAAAAATCGATAGCTCAATTAAAGGCAAAAAATAAAAATCGATAGGTCAATTAGAGGCAATAAATAAAAATCGATAGGTCAATTCTTATACAGAGGGTTCGATGGCGGTGGCTTTATTTAGACAGTGTTGATCTCCTTAATGATACTGTGTTTTCATTAATATTCAAGGATATCATTTTTAATAGTTAAAGTGAAAAACACAGTTTCAAGGACACGTAAATTCGTGGCCAATGATCCTAACAATACAAAATGTTAGTAGAAATTGCGCTTCAATGAACAGATATATTCATGGATAAACGTAACAACGAAATCCACGAAAATTGGTATACAACGAATATTGATAAAACCAAAGTAGTAAAATACCCAAATTTAGAAGGTACAATATATGGATTCTAACTTAACTAAATCATAGTTTATTGCTAAACTTAAAATTGAAGGTAAATGTGGTGGCTTTTTTGTTGACTATCCTGTCTCCTTACGTTTAAAAACGTGTTCTGATGCGTTTACGTTGTACCAATTGAAAACAGTCTTTTGTTTGAAGTTTGCAGCCTAAAGCCCGCTGTTTGTTATCTGAGATTCCGGAATAATACTTAAACTTCTGAATGCCTTAAAGTTCAAATTATCTGAGTTTGCTTGAAAAATGTGATGTTTTTACCAAGTTGATGAAAAGACGTCATGTGGCAATATGCATTTCTCACCCCCTCCTTCCCACAAAATAAAGTTCTATTATAAAGAGCTTTAAAAATAAGGTTAAAATAATTGAAATTATGGTCCTAAAAGTAAGTGCGTTAAAATGTTTACCACAGTGACAACATAATGTAGAAATACCATCATCAATACTGTCTTGTTTTGATAGATTTTCTAATTCGGAGAAAAGTATGAGTGCTTTCCGATGGTTTCCGACTGAGAAACATCGAACGCATGCTTGATTAATTACCAATTTAAAGAATGATGATGATTGAATATGATTTTCTGAACAAAGACAAAATATGAAGAAAAATGACAATATTTTCTTTTTTTGCTAATTAACGGGAATTATACAATTTCAGTGACGTCAGAGATAAACAGCTATTAGACAATGGTAAATTAAATCAAGATTGCTCTGACAGACATCCCCTCACAATATATTATAAAGATTGAAGAGAAACAACAATTCAAAAAGTTTACTGGAATATAAACGTGGTTGAAAATGTGGTTAAATTCTGTGAAACAAGAAAACCAAGTTTGACATTTCATCATTTAACTTTGCCTTGATATATTTTAATCCAATATTTTATGTTTTCCTTACTAGAAATAATGAGGACCACCATTTTAGCTGAAATAAAATCGGACAACACCCTATACGCAAAATACATAGTCCCATACAACAAACTGAACATGTGTCAAACTATTCCAGACACAAAGAACTGGACATTTCAATGTGCTGTGCAGTGCAAGGAATTAAACCTGGCGGACATCCCAACAACCAAAGTGGATGTCAATGCATCTTGCTCCAAGTTGAAGGAAGGGGTATCGTGGTCACTCGTTGCAAATAGGACACTGTTCCACGTCCCATTCAAATCAAAATGTCTGAAAAAATTGATCAGAGACTATTGCTCAAATATGAACGCTGTACCAAGCATTGTCCATTATGTATGGTTTTCAAAAAAGGAAATGAACTTTTATCATTTTCTAAGTTTCATAAGTGCTTTAAGATATATAAAACCTTGCCTACTTCTGGTCCATGGAGATGAACCTTACGGATTGTACTGGAAATATATAGTGGTCATCGCAAATAATGTCATTCATGTTAAAATGAATCCTCCATCGACAATACATAATAAAACCATAGGTCCCATACAGCATAAATCGGATGTGGCCAGACTTCTCATCTTGCAAGGTAGATTTTTAATATAGTTCAAATATAAACAAAATAAAAATCAACTAAGTTTTGTCGATATTTGACTCTATTTTACGATTTACCTAAGATTGATTGGTTCGGGAAGACTAACTTTCGCGACCAAACCTTATCAAAATATGTGTTGTAACAACAATCATACGATAAATATGTTTGCAGTGACAATTAATCGCGACGACGAGACTCTTACGAACCTCGCAAAAGTTTTTGGCATGCAAATAAAAGTTAGTTTTCAGAATGTATCTCTGTCACAATTGAATTTACTGACCGGCAGAGCTTAACCGGTGACTACATAAAGTTTGATGCAAAAAATCTTATACATTAACTAAGAACATGTTAATGATATAAGTAATCTTGTTATATTTTTTGTTCATTCTAACTCTTGTACAAAGCATATTTTTTTTCTTTTTGCAGAATATGGAGGGATATACCTAGATACAGATGAAATCATTTTACGACCTTTTGATAATCTTATGAATTTCACCTTTACGCTCAGTCACGAACTGGACGACAATCTAGGAAATGCGCTTATACTTTCATCGCCAAATGCAACCTTTATTTCACATTGGCTAAACGGGTATAAAACATACAACAGTGCTCAGTGGGGTTACCATTCTACCTTTTTACCATGTGAACTTTCTAAAAAATATCCACATTTATTGCATGTGGAGGGTAAAACATTTATTCGACCAAATTACAATCAGCTGCCTCTTATATACCAAGGAAACTTTAACTGGTCGCGGAATTATGGCATACATTTATACATACGAGTCCGCAAAGAAATATTTACATTTAGTGACGTCAGACGATTGAATACAACCATGGGCTCGGTTGCTCGACATGTTTTATATGGCACAAAAGAGCTTTGTTATGATGACTAGGTTGAACAGTGCTACGGTCAATATATATACCACATGTGTGCTCAGATATATAAAACATAACGTTCATTTATGGAAGGGAGCATTATTATACACTATCTTTATTATTGAAACCTAATTCATTTAAAATACACGTTTGACAAAGTATCATTGAATTTTAAAGCTGATATCAATTTACATGCAATAAAAGAATTTTTGTATAAGTATGTAATAGATTTAAGTCGTTTTAAGCTCAGGTTCACGCATGTCACGAAGCCATCCTAGGACCGAGGTGCGTCCTAAGTACGTCTTAGGATACGTCTTAGTCTTAAGTCTGTTTCACGAAGCTCTCGGAACTTCAAGAACCGTCATAACTTTGTCCTAATTTTTGGACATCACTTACCGTGTCCTAAGGTTGTAAAAACATTTTGGGGGGGGGGGGGGGCATTGGAATTGTTGTGAATCTTTTTCTTAAGACCGGTAGAATAATGCAATCTTTTCTACAGTTCCAGCATTTCCGGCAAACCTCAAATTCCCAATCAGTCATTCTATCATGTACGTGTCATTTAACATAATTATGTGGAGAAGGATCTCGAACTCTCCAATCCCTTCCCTTGATTAAAAAAATATTTTATTCAGAAATATACACAGAGTATGATATATAAATGGATATGGATCGAACAGCTGGCAAAAATAGCCTATATTAGTTCTCGTTATATCAAAGACCATGGTACATATACATATATATTTATAATAGTAGCAGTGTATACATTTTAAAGATTTACATTATACATTTGACTAACTTATAGAGAATACAAAGATAAATCGACTAGTTAACAACAGATTAAAGGACAGAGACGAGGAGAAAAAAATAAAAATATGTACAGCAGCTATGATGTGCTCAAGGATAGTTCTACATTTACATGAAGAATACCTTTAGCACATTGATTATTATTGGTATTAAGTTACATTCTAAAATTGTATACTTTTCTTTTCTTATATATAAAATCTTGAACTTAGTACATGTAAAAAATGACATATTTTCTGAGAAAGATCTATTAATTAGAAAGTGAAAAAAGTTATTTTTGCGTAGGTGGGGAGTGATTATGTGAAAGTGGTAGACATTGTTCAACCATATCATACTTGTATTGTTAAACAAAATGACTTAAATGTTGTTGGTTTATTTAAATTTTAAAATTTTACAAAGAAAATTTCTGAAGTTATAATAAATGTAAATCACTACATATATCACGAAATCAATGGATAAAAAGTGGTATCATATATATGTTAAAGATATGTTTACAACAAATGGTAATCAAGATATAAATAATATTGAAGAAAATTATCAATCTAAGAATTAAAAAAGCTATTAGAAAGCTGAATGTAGATTATTCCAATGTTGACAATACTTATATTTAAAAGCTATACTTCCTTTTTGTGGAAAAATACAACAGCCTGAACTTGACAAACCAGGTTGCTATTACAAAATTCTATAATTTAAAAAGACACAATACAGCATTGAATGATTAATTTTTGACGTCGTCGTGTCAATAAATGCGGTCAGATGAGCAGACAAATTGAATAACGCACGTTAGCGCGTTATTATAATTTGTCTGCTCAACTGACGGCAGTTATTGACATATGACGTCAGGGGAGCAGACAAATTGAATAACGCACGTTAGCGAGTTATGATAACTTGTCTGCTCAACTGACGGCAGTTATTGACATGACGACGTCAAAAGTAAATCATTTAATGCTTATATTTACATTCCCTTAGTGATGAAATCAATTATTTACGTAAATAAATCGATATAAATTGCAGATCACGGAGGGAGTAAGTTACAGCAAGAACAGCTGTTTTATAAAGCTGGTTTAAACTGGTTATCACATAGACTGTTGTATATTGAGATCGACGAGCTTAAAAATATTATCAATGAGAAATAGCTCTTAAAACTTTTTTGTTGAATAATTTTATAACATGGTGTTTCGACAACATTTATGAAATATATATATATATATTTTTAACCGATAACATAGAAATCACTGTTTGAGAACTACTTATATAAATTACATGTAGATTCATACGCAGTGATTAGTTGTTGCATTTATAGGCATTTTAAGATCACAGAATTTAAGGGAAAACACAGTAGAACGTAACTATTTTTAATAGAAACAAAATAGTCAACAGATATCAATATAACCTTCTACGCAATCAGTTGAATTGTAAAGGAATAAAGATGTTGAAAAAAAACCTTGTATCTGTATCATGTTGTGAACAGATGGAAAATATTGAACATTTAACATTTGAATATCCCGAAACAAAAACAATGTTAAAAAGAGCATCAGGAAAATTAAAGTTTATTTAACATGTAAAACAATTTTCGTAGGACGTTTTACCGAGTTAACAGATACAACAAAACCTTTCAATAAATTTTAATAATTTGTAAGATACAAAATGTACAAATTAAAAAAAGAAGTAAAGACTACGAAACTTCGCTGCATCCTTAAGGTACCGGCATATCTGGAGAGCCTCTGCAAACTCGTATGCATGGAGATAAGAAAACATATGTGTGCATGTGAAAGAGAGATTACTACAGAGCACACTGTTCTATCTTTCCCTTGGCTTAATGGGCGATCGATATAACAGAAAGGCCCTAAACATAAATGACGTTTACTTCATTTTACCATCTTTTATAAATTCGAAAATTTACTGTTTTGATGCAGCATACAGACTTGTAATTTCCTTAAAAGAGCAATTTTCTTGAAAGGGTATGGTCACGATTTTGGTAAAATTTTATTTTTTTATTTTTATTGTTTACAAAACTTTAGTTGCATATCTAATGAATAAACGGAATTTGGATGTAAGTAATAGAGTGATAAGATATAGACCTCAAAATTCTTTTTGTATGTTTATTATATGTAAACAAGGTTTGTGGCACTTTTTATTTGCATTGGCCAAACACACAGGTGAAAGTTATTTTTCAAACTAATTTTTCTATCTCTTTATTCGTTTTCAACTCAATTAAATAAGTTAAATAAACAATTGATAGCATCTGCTACATTCAATTTAGAGCTTAACCTGAGATTTATTTTGATTTTCATGATTCATCAAGCCGAAACCTCTCGTCATGCATTTTGTAAACATGATTTGTATCAGATTTCCCGTTAAAAAAGACGGAAAGATCGTTGAATGATCGGGGAAAAAAACTGCATTGCCTATTAGTTGGGCTTATACATGGACTTAAAGCACCATCGTGTACAAGTATCAACGTACATAAAATATGATAAGGACAAAACATATTTAATTAATTTGAAAGGGTCTTTATGTTTTTATGTTGGTCGTCGTCATTAGACTGCGCAAAGTAACAGATGTCTACTCTTCAAACACGAGAAATCAAAATTTTGGATCAATGTCTTTTACTTTGACAAATATCTATAAATCTTTTTTTTTTTACTTTGACAATGAAATTCTGATAATGTTCTTAACTGCGCAGTATTTCTTTCTTTTTACAAAACAACGCCAGCCGTTCTATAAAAAGATTAACATCACATTCCATATAAATCTTATTTACATGGTGCTCCTTCAAAGAGTGTACGTTTACCATGCGGGTTAACTTTCCGATTTTCGTTATAATTTTCATTTCTATTCCTATACATTTTAAAAAAAATTATTTCAAGCACCTTTTTTTTTAGGTTGAATTAAAATACCACATGCACAAAGTCTTGATAAATATAATGAATTTGGAAATTTTAAAGTTGTCTGTCTTATCTCAAATGAGAAAAATCTAAAATTGTTCTCAAGATTGTTCTTACTAATAAATTTTAACACTTTTATCGCCTTACCGGGTTCGATAGAGTAAACTTAAAAATAGATAAATGTTTAATATTTCTTTTTATACTGGTTTGATTTACGACTTTTAGAGTCTAGGACAGACAAACGTGCATATATTGCATTTTATGTTTTGTTATCTTAACAATATAATTAAATAAATGCATCATAATGATAATATTTCATAATATAAAAACAAGTTTGAACAAAATCAATTTCTAAAAATGTTTTTTTTTAAAGTAAACTTTAAAAGGTTTGAGGCAAGCCTCCGTCACATAATATCTGAAAATTTCGACAAAATCCAATGAATTGCTTTTGAGCTATGTAGGATAAAAATGTCAGAAAAATAAAGAAAAAAGTATCAATATATAAGAAAAAGAGAAACAATAGAATAACAAAAGGGTCTTCCGTTAAAAAAGGAATACTCAAATAATAAATTCTTTATTGATTATAAGAAAAAGAAGAAGATGACGAAGAAGAAGAGTCTTTCGTTTGAAGAAACAATAGAATAATAAGAAGGTTTAAGATGGAAACGAAAGTTGAATGTATTATATGTTTTTAATCGTTTATTACTGCTTAAAATGAATAAGAAGATTGACAGATTGGCTAGAAAATTTTTTTACTGGTATATTGAACCTATATAAACAAAAACAGGGCACGAGCCTTGTCTACATGACAAAGAATTGTGAGCCCTGTATCTTGCTTATAACTCTACGACTGACTATCAAATTTCATTTGATCATTAGAAATGCCTTCTTAAAGCATTGTAAATGATTTAAACAGAAAAATAGAATTTGACCAAAATCGTGACCATGCCCCTTTTACAACAGATTCAGTACAATGTCTTCTGTTGAAAACGGAAGACATTAATAATGACATAGTAGTCATACCGTTCACTCCCCTGACAAGACACCACACTGAACTGTCAGGTTGCTAGATTAAGCCATGGATCTGCGGGTGGTTTTCTCCACATTAATGTTCATCATCATGACCATTTGCTTTCTGATCATTCGTCTTGACTTTACAAATGACCATCATTTTCTTGGATACAGAGTGAAAAGTGCACTCGTGCGGCCAGAAAGCCGTTACAACTCTGAAGGTCTGTATTGCTCTCATTTTTTCCCCCTTCATTATTCTTTTAACAAAAGTGTTTACTACTAATACAATGTTTGAATCATATGTAAATTGAGTCTATTTTTCATTCAATAGAAAAATTGTAAATAGAACCATTTCAACGAGATCTTGGGCTTTCGATTGGATGTAACTATATTTTTCTTTCATCAAAACAAGTTAAATTGACGCTGGTTTCAAGTGACACATACACATATTGCGTAGTCTTTGCTTAAAAGCCAGAAAAATCAATTTCAAAGAGCCATGGCTAAGTGATCAGCAATGAAAAAGACAGACCTAGCTCACATTGCGGTTTCGCACAGCTACCCAAAATCCAAGCTCCTGTTAAAATGGTTTAAAGTCAGACGTGTAGATATTGTACACATGTAACAATACACTACCATTACCAAGAATATTTGTTAAAAAAGAAAGTAGAAAAATATATACTTGAGTTCTGTTTTAGACGTTAGTGGTAACAACGTTAATGTTGACAAGCCAATCGTGTTAAATAGTTTGTGTACCGTGGGTGATCGTTCGTGTAACGTGCGGGGTCGTGCGTGTCAGGAGAATTGGTTTGCGTTTTTTACCGTGCGCTATCGTGTGTTTTTATCGTTTTGTAACTTTTTTTCGGAATGTCAGGGCTTTGTAATCAGTATGTTTTATCAAGCATCCGTGCTATCTGGAAACATAACTTAAATAATTTTAGCAGGTAAGACACTTTGAATGAAAGCGGTCAAGCTTGCCCATCCCTCGTTCAAAACTTAACAGTTATTCCGTAACTTTTGTTTAAAATGAAAATACGATACGCGTTCCTCTCTCTTGTATAAACATTCATTAGAACAAAAATCTATTCAGGCGCTTTAAGAATTAGATTTACAAAAATAGAATTTAATCACAGATTATGAACATATGTAATGTGAAAAATCGAAATTCTTTGGAACAAGGTAACTTGTATCTCTCATAATTAAATCGTTAGTAATAGAAACGGATTATATTAACATTAACTCGTATGTAAATAAATTCGTGTAGTTTATGCATTATCTTCGTTTCTTTTGCTCTTATTTTCTTTTACTTATGATAGAAGTTACTATTTTTGTGGACACAAAACAATTTAATCGGTATATCAGATCATTACTCGTTAAAATAAAACAGTGGATGGGTAATGTTCATTCCGCTTTTCAATAAAACACAAGCATATCAAAATAAAAGGGAAGCAATGCGTTTTCTTAATTCTAATCTTAAAAAATTATTTTGATTTTGCGTGTTAAATGGTGTAGGATCGTTCGTTTGCGTGTTTTATCGTTATTGTTCGTGTATCATGAAAATTCAGCAAGTTGGTGATATTCCGTGTATCGTGCCTAATCGTTCGTGTATTGTGCGTGATCGTTCGTGTATCAGAATCGTTTGTCAACAATACAGTTCTGTTTATTACTTTAACGGGGAAGGACAGTTTAAAAAAAATAAGAACACTAAAAACAAGGTTAAGATTATTACATCTTGTCATGTTATCTTGAAAATGAACTACACATTAAATAAGTTTTAAAGCACGTATAAAGTTAAAGATGTTGCCATTTACCTTAGGCTGTCATGATGTAAAACTCGTTTGAATTGAAAAGCAAACCAAAAAAAAAGAAAAATAATTTTGACACCATTTATTCCGGTTTGGGCTACATTATTCAATATGCACGTACACAGTGCTCTAGGTGAAACGCTGATTTATTCCTTTCTGTTACTTAAGTAATCAACTGAAAAGAAAAATTGGTAATGTTTTTGTTCACACGTCAATCAAAACATGCATAAAGATAATAATGCATTCTTATTGAATAAATGACAGCTGTTAAACCTCTAATAGACATGGATGTTAGCATTGGTATATGCATGTATCAATATTTGTTGTTATTTACTAAGAAACAGATAACGCCCTACATGGGACCTTCACAATTTAATTTGTACAAGCTTATCTTTTAAAAAGATTGGTGAGCTAGCGCTGTAGCCATCACAAACACAGAAGCAGATTTCTAAATCATTGGTTTAAATTTCTGAATCGATTAATTAACAATAAGAAGGCAAAGTGGTGTACTGGAATTGTGCTGGAGTGGGGTCTCAATTAATTTAGAATTGTTAATCTAGAGTGGGCTCCACATCGGCAATTGCATAGCTCATTAACTGTGCCTTAATCATTATGTATATACTGTAATTTCAATGTGAAAATGTTCAAGAACCATTGGTTCCTTTTTGAAGCATTCGTATCTTCTCGGGACTTTCCGACAAACTCGGAAAACATATCCGTAGTTGTTTTCCGAGCTTAAAGGAATTTAAGATAAAGATAGCTTAGCTTTTTATCATAATATTGAAAATAACTTTGCATTTTAAGACCTGAGCTACTGTTACTTTTTGACATTTACAAAAAAAACACATAACTTCATGTGAAGATGATAAAACGAAATTCAAATTATTGGTACAGTTTATCTATCGTAGTACAGTATTCCCAGAATCCCCTACTATGGAGTCGAGCATGCGTATTTCAGTGAAAAAGACTAACGTAGTTGCTAGCGCTCGAGAGCGCTAGCAAATTATGGATGTATTGCCCATCTGCGGTTAATTTTACCACATTTCTATAAAACAATATTATATTGACTTTCATCAAAGTCAGTATCAATCGAATAAAAATGAAACAAAGTTGAAGTGATGAAGTGGTACTAGATTTTTCAAAAACTGATAATGATCGTTATGCTATCGGAAAAAGCAAACCAAACCTAATAATAACGCTATACAGCCAGACCGTTCCAAAATGTTAAATGTTCAGGAATTCTACAATCAACAGAATGAATTACAAATGCTGCTTTCTAAATATTGTCATTTTGCAAAAAATCATTTACATATACATGTACAAGCGTTAACAACTTCAAAATAAAAGATTTTCTCAGTAATATAACAAATCGCTTTTTAAGCAATAGTTTTTGCAAGCGATTTGCGTAAATCATACCTTTTTCATTTTAAAACTACAGGACAGATTTATTACTAATGTGAGATTAATGCATATTTTTGTTAGATTCTAAAAAAAACCAAAATATTCAATCAAAGCCAATTTTTGAATATTATCATCTAGATTCGTTTCGATATAGTTATAATATAATATAGATTTTCTTTAATAGAGATAATGAAGGCCGCCATTTTAGCTGAGCAAAAATCAGACAACACCTTATTCGCAAAATACATAGTCCAATACAACAAACTGACCATGTGTCAAACTATTCCAGACACAAAGAACTGGACATTTCAATGTGGTGTGCAGTGCAAGGAATTAAACTTGGCGGACATCCCAACAACCAAAGTTGATGTCAATGCGTCTTGCTCCAAGTTGAAGGAAGGGGTATCGTGGTCACTCGTTGCAAATAGGACACTGTTCCACGTCCCATTCAAATCAAAATGTCTGAAAAAATTGATAAGTGACTATTGCTCAACTATCAACGCTGTACCAAGGATTGTCCATTATGTATGGTTTTCAAAAAAGGAAATGAACTTTTATCATTTTCTAAGTTTCATAAGCGCTTTAAGATATATAAAACCATGCCTCCTTCTGGTCCATGGCGATGAACCTCTAGGATTGTACTGGAAATACATAGTGGTCATCGCAAACAATGTCATTCATGTTAAAATGGATCCTCCATCGACCATACATAATAAAACCATTGGTCGAATTGAACACAAGGCGGATGTGGCCAGGCTTTTTATCGTGCAAGGTAGATTATTTCATATGCATACATTTACATTATCCAATTTTGTATTTGTCTGTGATAATACCACGAATCAATTTTGTAATGCATAGCCAGATACATCTGATGTATTACTATTTTAAAATATTAAATCGTACAATTACTAAAAAAACATATAAATATAAGATACAAGGAATCATTCTTTGAATATTATGAGGTGATCAAATACATTCGGGCTTTATCCGATTTGATCACCTCCGACCGTATAAATCAATCCTTCTATTCTAGGAGCAACGACAATGACAATACACGGTCGTGTAATAGATATAACCTAGAACGTAACAATGGGTAAATTGCCAATGTGACAGCAAACTGGGTTTTCTTTTGTGGGAACAGTATTCGTAATCCATTTGTCAACCCTGGATTGATTGTAAAATGTAACACTACCTACACGTAAATCTGATCCCGACCCGAATTAATCATGGTCATAATTTCGTTTCAGATTTTTTCATACTTATCAAAAATCAAAGTATGATGCTTATCTTTATTGTGCATATCTGTACCATAGAACTGCACAAATCTTCATATCTTGAAAACTGCAAGAAACAAATTATGCACAAATTTGTACCTTATGTGCAATATAATGGGTAAAATTGCTACCTGTAATAGCTGGCATTTCACAAATACAAAATACATGTACAATCAATATACACATCTTGCATATCTGTACAAAAGAACTGCATAAGGCAAGTAATTGAATCAATTGTAAATGGAAGGAGGAGTTATCCGGCCAAATGAGTAACTCAATTCTTATGCAACACTTTGTTGAGAAATCAACAGCTGCTATATTTCTCACGTTTCCTCAGAAAATAACACACAAGTAAATATGAACATCTTCAAAATATCTAAAAAACTGATCTGTAAAATAAAAAACATCTTTTGAAAAATGTAGGAGGATGAGTTATCCGAACAAAAGGGGTATCCTATCGGCAACATCAGCAAATAAAATGACAGATTAATTCAACAACTGGTATTTTCCGTATGAATTATTAAAATCAAAATCTTTGAATATGTTCATATCTAATAATACCACATAGGCAGCCTTCCGCCCGCCAGCTTATTAACCGGATTTTTTTTTATACGGAAAACTCGGTTTGAAATATAACAAAACGATAGTCCACCTAAATATCTCTGAAGCAAATCCCGCTTTTTATCATCTAAATCGTTCATATTCAAAAAACTTGCCAGTAAAGAAGAATAAAAAAACCACAAACTGCACTATTTAAAATGTTTACAATTTAAAAATAATAAGTATCTATACTTAGTTATTACTTTTATACAGGCCAAGAAGAACATCGTATATCAATAAGAGTGTATTTATTTATAACGAGAGTATTGACATATGTATTTAGCTGTGTATCTAAAACTATCTATCATCTATAAAGTTTCCGGACGCAAAATATTTCCATTTATTGCTTTAGTGCTACTAAGGTATAAGTTTATCCCAGTTGGAAAAAATGTCGGAAGTAAAAGAATTTTTTAAATAGATATCTGAGTTCTCCTGTGTATAAAATGATGTCTCACTATGCATGCACATAAAACACTTGCCCCAATCTCGAATTTAAGTATGGATCGTCTGCATCATGAAGTATTGACTCTGGAACTATCCAACATAATTATAAAACGTAGTTACAGAACTAAACTTTTGGGTTGACAGAACTGCAGTTTAGGAAAAACATGAAAATCAATCCAAAGAGTAAGAATTTTGGGTCAATATACACCAATTTTGTAACCTTCTAAAAGAAAAAGAAAAAAACCCACTTTAAACTAATGTTTTAAATGCTCTCACCACATGATAAACTACAGTATATTGCGTGCAAATTACAACACAGAGGAAGAAAATATGAAATACGACTTTTTAAATTAATATATTATACATCTTTAACACGTAGCTTTTGTGTCATTTATTATGATACCATTGTTCTCACATACACAGTCATGTGTACATTTATTTACATAAAATTTAATGCAGAAAATGCCAAGCAAACTACAAAGATTATGATAATGATATATTAATCTATCTTGTTATTCCCTTTATTCAATTCCCCTATTCTACAAAACATGTTTTTTTTCTTCTTTTCCAGAATATGGAGGGATTTATCTAGATACTGACGAAATCATTCCACGACCTTTTGATAATCTCATGAATTTCACCTTTACCCTCAGTCACGAACTGGACGACAATCTAGCAAATGGACTGATACTATCATCGCCAAATGCAACCTTTATTTCACATTGGCTAAACGGGTATAAAACATACAACAGTGCCCAATGGGCTTATCATTCTACCTTTTTACCATATGAACTGTCTAGAAAATATCCACAATTATTGCATGTGGAGAATGGAACTTTCATTCGACCACATTACGGCCAGCTGCCACTTATATATCAAAGAAACTTTAACTGGCTGCAGAATTATGGAATGCACTTATACATACGATTCCACAGAGGAATTTATACATTTAGTGACGTTAGACGTTTGAATACAACCATGGGCTCGGTTGCTCGACATGTTTTATATGGCACAAAAGAGCTTTGTTATGATGACTAGCTGGAACGGTGTAACGGTTATTATATATACCGCATCCGGGCTCAGATATAATAAACACAGCGGTATTTATAGAAGAGAACATTATCATAAATTATCCTTATTATTGAAATCCTAATACATATTAAGTACACGTGGGATTTAGTATTAACAATTATAAGCTGATATCGATTTTCATGCAATAAATAAATCCTTGTATAGAAGTACATTGTATAAAGGAGATTTTAGCTGTTTTAAGTTCAGTCGGCACAGGTGCGCTTTTCTAATCAAAAAAGGTTTGCGTTTATTAAGATCTAGTCGAGATCTAGTAGATAAATGGTAGCTACGAGTACATGTATATGAAATTTTAGATAGAAACTCTTTTAATAATGCTTCATACTAGTATCAGTAGCTTTGTTTAATAGGTGTACCGTGGCTTTAATATTTGGTAAATACAAAGGAAACTCATCTTTTAAACTGCGATTTTCAATGAAATATGAAGCAAATGAGGAACAATTGTCAAGAGTTTTGTCAATGTTTGACTGAGGAAATATACCTAGAATGCCTACAGTCTCTTCAAAACTGAAATAAGAAACTATTGGCTTCCTGTTTAGAATGATGTCAAGTTAAATATTGGTTTCAGAAATACTTTTCCAATAATTTCAATTTGAATGTCTAGAAATTGTTTCATTTCTACATACATGTAATTCCTTAAAAGTCGTTTAGTACAAAAATTCCTTAAAAGTTGTTAAGTACAAGAAAAGGATTCGTCAAATCAACTATGACGTCAATATCGTTCTAGCACCAAAAAGACACACTGGAATCAATTTCTAAATATTGCTCTTCAGGTCAGGATCTAGTTAATGAAAGAAATCTACTCGTTGATATACATTGTATTTCAGGATATAAATGTTTAATGATGCTTCATAACAATAGCCGTGTTTGAAAGGGTGTATTGGGGCTTAAATTTTTGTTAATCGCAATGAAATAACATGTTTTTATCAGTCAATTTCTATGTTATATAATTATATGAAATAAGTAACAAATCTCAGAACTTTCAAACTCTGAAATTTGCTACATGTTCTTCTTTCCTTCATATTTTATTGAAAAAGAGAGTTGAAAACATACATTTTAATTGTGTATACCAATACATTAAGCCACCCTTTCAAACAAAACCATTTTTTAAACATTATTAAAAGAGTTCATGTCTTAAATTTCATAAACCTGTATGCACCTTTTATTTACTAGATCATGATTTTAATGTCAAGATCTAGTAAATGATTCCAAAGTGTCTTTTTGACACACCAATGTGACGTCAAAATTGATTTTTTTATTTTTTATTTTTTGTCGTACTGAACGATGTTATAGAAATTTTGTCGTAAATGAAACAGTTTCTTTACATTTTTAATTAAATCATAACAAAGTAATCCCGATACCTATATTAAATTTAACATCATCTTAAAGAGCATGTCAAGATTTTGTTTAATGTCATTTTAGGAGAGATTGTAGGCATTCTAGATTTATTTCATCAGTCAAAAAATAAACAAAGTAGTTGCTCATTTCGTATACAAATTGCAATTAAAAGCATGATTTTTTGTTGTGTTTTCCAAAAATTAAAACCATGATATATCCTACCAAACAAAGCTATTGTTATGAAACATCATTGAAGAATTTATAACCTAAATTCATAATTCAAAAAACCTGAAGAAACATTTTATTTTCTATATTTTGACCTTAAAGGAATTCTATAGAAAATGAAACAATTTCTTAAGCTTCTATAATAAGTCATGAAAAAGAGATCCCGATACTAATATATATATTCAACCTGACATCATTTTAAAGAGGTAGGTTGTGTAATACCGATTTTGGAGAGACTCAATACATTTTAAAAATATTTCACTTGTCAAAAAATGGATAAAATTCAGATATTTGTGACTTATTTTCTTCCAATTTCATTAAACAACGACAGTTTAAAAAGGTTTTCTTAAAAAAAATTCGCTAAATTTGACCATGGATATTGTAGAATTTTCGCTTTTCATCACTTTGTTTCTTTCTTCGATATCTACCATACTTTTTTTTTTATAAACAAAGTTGACAATATGGCACTGTTTTGATTAAACACATTGTAAGACAAACTTTATTTTTTCTATAGGAACGATAAAGTAATGATAAAAGTACGCATGAGTTGATTTTGAAAAAAATGTAGATTTAATTATTTAATTGAAATACAACAGTAGGCTGAAATACAGTTATTTTTTAACATTTCTCCAAAATACATGAATCATTGCTTAATTGTCAATCCGTTGCATTAAAATACGTCGATATTTTCTGCAATCTTAAAATGCATAAAGTAAGCCGAGTGTAGTGCTTCATGGGGTAAAATAATTGCTTTATCCCCATATTGTCATAAACGCTTTTAGTTCCTGTGCAGGACCGACAACTTGTTCATGCTTGTTCGCAGTCAAGCGTTTTTGACGCCAAGGATTTGATTAACATTGCGCTTATATACAGAAGTAAAACTGATTCTTCATATATAGTCAATCTTGATTTTGAAAACAAATTGTAGATTTAGTTATTTAATTGAAATATAACAGTAGGCTGAAATACAGTTATTTTTTAACATTTCCCGTTATTATCATACATTTATTATAAACATGTTTTGATTATTTATTTTAAAAATAAAATTGCCGGACGCCATGTTGATTATTTTCAATGTATAAGATTTAGATCATGCCGCTCTGTTACAACGCACTTTGAAAAATTACGTACTTTGAAAAAAGGTTTCGAAAAAAACGAAAAGAGGGTTACTGTTAAAACGCACAGATTCTTTCACATACCAATGGAAAAATTATAATTGTTCTGCCAGCTCGTTTTTTCAATAACACTGCATGTACTTATACAGAGCACATTCTTTTTCCGATCTTAAATGTTCACCCAAAGTTGCTTAATATCATATGTTTTGGAAGGAAAAATGAGGGGTAGGGCACCTTCTCCTTTTTTTTCAAAGTGCGTTGCCACACCGCTCATATTTAAAAAAGGGGAACATTGTTGGCCGGGAAAACCCACCAAAGCGCAAAAGGACTTGTCGACAAAGCTTTGAGGTGATGCTAAACAAAACAACGGACCCATGGACCAATATGTCAGCCACGAAGACGTCCGGCAGGACCAAATCACGACTGCAGCACTGGGCCCGTCATCGTTTTAACTGATACCGTCCAAAAAAATTTTGTCTTCTTACTAGGTAATCACTCCTATCATATAAACTACATAAGAGAGGAATCAAAACTCAAAGCAATCGCTACTTTGGGTTTCGTTTGCCTTGTGTTAATTTTTCTTGAACGTTTAATCTTGCATGCAAGCACAGGGGCTCGTCACGAAGTTTTTTCAACCTTCTATATATACCACCTCTATACTATAAAATACACAAGGGAGGAATCAAAACTCGAAAAAATCGCTACCTCTCGATTTCGGTCGCCTCGTTTTAATTTTTCTCGGACGTTAATCCTTGCACTCTAGGTATCAATAGATTGGGAAAGAATCATACTTTTTAGAAATACCTGCGAAATTTATGCATCGGCAGCAATTTTAGAAGTTTTCACGCATTTTCTACCAGTTTACGCTCCGGTGACACTTTCTTCAATCAGCTACCGCGCACCAAATTTATCCGTGCGCTCTCATTGGTCAATTTAATGTTGATCAAGATAACTCGTACGCGGTGTCACAGAATGAAAATATTGCGGGAAAATGGACAAAATCGAGGAAGCAGTGTTAGCAGGACATAATGTCTTGATTCTCGGAGCCGCTGGAACAGGGAAAAGCGTTCTTATTAGGAGATTGTCAGATAAATTGGGGACTAATAAATCAGTAGCAATAACTGCATCTACTGGCATTGCTGCATGCAACATCAAGGGTGTAACAATTCATAAATTCATGGGCATTATGGATGGCAGGTTTCAAAATGAAGAAATTGCATCAAAAATATTGAATGATGAAAAATTCTATAAAACTAAAGAACAAATTAAGAAAATTGACTGCATTAAATTGATGAAATTTCAATGCTTTCTTCGAAAACATTTCAACAAATAGAACATGTTTTAAGAAAAGTTAGAGGAATACATATTCCATTTGGGGGTGTACAAATGATCCTTTCTGGGGATTTCTACCAGCTCAAGCCTGTAGCAAACCTTAGGTACCAGGATCCTGGTGACATGGTTATTGCTGCTGAAAATTTCAAGGACCTCATACCACATCACTTTGTGCTGACAGAAGTTTATAGACAGAAAGAAGGTATATAAATATACACATCAAAAACTTATTTTTGAAATATCAGTTGTCTATGACTCACAAAGAACAAGATATCTGTGAACCATTGCAATACCCCCAATCTGATGTGAATATACAAAATAAGCAAAGTTAACATTGAACATGACCAGAATTAACACAAAAATATATCTCCCATGTGTGCATGCATGTGTATTTTATCTATCAGAATAACCATGATATAACCAGATTAAAAACTACTTTCAGAGCAATTAATATGTGCTATTCATGAGCTTAGTAGAGGCACACCCTCAGAGGAGACTTCTAAGTTTTTGACATCCCTCCAGCATCCCTGGCCAGAGAATACTCAACCAGTCAAGCTTTTCTCATTGAATTATGATGTTGATAAATGTAATTCGGACAACCTCCTCTCACTACATGGTACAAGTTTTGGCCTGCTTGTTATTTACATGCATTCGTTCCGCTTTATTTTCATTTTATGAATCGGGGAAGCATTTGTATATACATGTAAATAACTACTAAGATATACATGTATAATTATTTAAGAATGGCATTTATTTAAGTTTTCATATTACATTTAATTGAGTGAGCTGTTTAAATGACAGTTTAGCTTATTGAAATACATGTACTTGCACCTCTATTTGTTTATCAGAGTGAATATTGAGAACAAAATTAAATGTAATTTATACAGATGCTTTCCATGTGATTCTTTTCAATTTATCATGTTATTGTTGACTTATTAACCATGTTCGCTGTTTACAGTACTAAAAGTATTTGGTTTGTATTTTTTTCAAGTTACTTTCAAAATAGTTGAAGATTTTTCCTTGAGATGATCTTTGAAGATGGACAAGATCTGCATGGAGATTAGAAACCCATGTTACCAGGTCACTGAAATAAGGCCACATAAACATAATTACTTGTTCATCGAGCCCCGAGCGCACATAATGCAATAAAACTACATAAATATAACCGTCCGCACAAATTTATTATATATATACTGCCTAAAAAATTGGCTTTCAAAAGAAAATGATTTTATTATTTAAACACTGGCCCGCTCATACTTGGATGTCCGACGGTCAAGAAATTATATAGGTGTGGCCTTAAGCATTGTTATTCAACTGAAATATTTCCTTAGCTTTTGAAATACAGCTTAATTATATAAACAAGATTACCTCTATATAACACACATTTAGAATGATGTTGTCATATTCCATGCAGACTTTCTGTTAAACTAACACCAGCAACATTTCAATAGCAACTCTGGCAAAGTAGACTTTTTCCAATTCATTGTTTACGAATAAAATTATAAATATTCTCACCTAATTAACGCATGTCCTTAAGAATTTTCATTTTCTTGGCTGGAACTTGGTTCATACTGATGTTAGTGCTTATATTATAGCATGATGCTGCACTCAATCCAGCATTAGACTTGCGGCCTCTTGATTTTAGTGATTGTCCAAGTATGACAGAATTTACAGTAGTACAATAATTACTGTATGTTGGATGTGATGTACAGCCATTGTACATTCCTCTTTGTTGACAAAAATGATTTTCTACGATGTCAGAATTTATACGAGAGGGCACAATATAGCTGTTTGGATATTTTCTTAGGTGGATCCTGCAGATCTCCTTAAATGTAAGAAGCATGCTGTCAATGTCTTCCAAACACTTGTATGATATGAGCATTTTTGTTGTATTAATTCCTGTCGATTTGAGAGTGGATATTTCTTGCTTCCATTCCTGGAACCAGTCAAACACTGACTTGAGGATATCTAGTCTAGGATCCGACATTGACATCACTGGGCGCTGGTCTCTGAAAACTTTGATTATTTTTGAAGTTTGTTTTAGCAGCTGAATTGAAGAGTTAAGGTATGTACCATCATGCAGACTGGCCTGGAAACATTCCATCAAGTATAGGAAATCTTCATTCAGCATTTCTTCTGCTAAATGGTTTCTCATCTTTTCTGCACTGTTTGGGTATAGATGCGAATCAGTGATTTTGTGACAGATTGGGCGAGTATTCACATCTCGATCCCATTGAACTGCAGATTTCCAATGGTCCCATATTATCTCCTGTCCATCCTTCTGCAGAAGTCTTTTACACTGTTTTTTATGCCCACTACTGAGGATACTGTTTCGAATCTTTTTGATATAGTGTGAGAAATCCTGAATATGGGCAACCTCTCTGCTTGGATCCACTAAATTGGGACTTACATAGTTATGTTGAAGTGGGTCTCCACTGAAGTTGGATTTAATGAACTGTCTGTTTTCCTGACCTCCATCCTGAATGATAAAGTCCACATAAAATCCCCAATCATAGAGCATTTTTATTACAGACCATAGAATTGTATGAAGCTCAGATGCACTAACACCCTTCGTTGGATAATGGCACACAGGAAATCGAAATCCAGTGTAACCAATAAAAACTATTTGCAGAACGTGGGTTGCCAGGCTCGCCTGCAATGCATTCTTTTTTAAAACAGTAGCATGCATATTCTCCTCCCCTGTGTCAACCCATCCAATCAGGTTTGGATAGCCTCCTTTCATGCTGAGTACTAGACCTTCCTGTATCTTGGTCTCATCATGCACCAATCCACCTGAATATCCATTTTCCTCCAGGTTTTGTTCTTTGGATGCTGAGTACATCCAGTGGAGAATTTCATCATTAATTCCAGATTTTTGGGGCACTTCATTTTTGTATTTTCTCAGCAGAATAAGAAAATTACTCTCTCTGAGCTGCTGGTAGTTTGCTGGACTTCTTATCCACATTGATAAGCACAAACTCAAAATTTGTTTGTCCCATCTAATGGACTTTCTGTTTTTACACTTCAATGCTTGTGCTTGACTTTGCAATAAAGTTTTCATTTCGGTTGATGCTCCAGGAAAAACACTTTCAAATATTTCTGTTAGGTCTTTCTGGTCTTTTTTACTTAGAGGTATTGAATCACCATCATTATCCTCATTTACCTCATCATCCAGACTTTCATCGCAAATACTTTGCAATTCCTTGTTTATTGTGATTTTTTTCTGGCATGTTCGACACGCCTCTGTAGAAGACCCCCACTTCAATGTTTGATCACAGTTAACATATCTAAGTTTTGTCACAGAGGTGTTCTCATCTCCAGATATACTGATGAACTCCTTTATTACTGTCTTTTTGTTAATATCTATGTACAAGTGATCCACATCTGTTATTGTTACTCCAGTGCACACTTTTATTTTATTCACAATTTCAAAAGTTTTCCTCAAACACTCTTCCGTATTGATGAATGTGCTGTCCACTCCAATATCTTTAAGATTGATGTCTTTCCCTCGGATGGATAGATTATATGTTGAATCCTTGATAGTAATTCTTTTAAACAAAACATTCCCATTTACAATAATTTCTGTAGGAATACCTATGGTAACGTAGTTTTGTAAATGTGACTGTACATGACATGAAGATGGAATATGCTTAGATATGTCTGTCAAGTCAAATGGAGTTTGGACACAGTCATCTTGAAGTTCTAAATTCACATATGCTGTTTCTTGCTTTCCAGTTACTTTGTTTCTTGGATGACTTGTTGAAATATTTGGAAAAAGTCTCCTTATAAGGCGGCCCAATTTCACTAGGTCGATGCTAGCATTGTAGATAGTTCTATACCTATCAGATATCTGTGATGCTCTCAGGACACTGCCAGTGTTGCTTTCTCTCAGTGTGGTCATTAACCTAGACATGAAATGACACAAAATTGTAAATAATGATATATAAATCTTTGAAAACATTTTAACTGTATTTTTGACAATGTATAACAGTCAATTAAAAAAATTTTCTATTTAATAAATTTCATTATTTCACAATCTCACTTTTAATGCAGGGTAATATAAGGTAAAGTAGGGTAATTAATGCTAAAATATTTACCTTATAAGTGCTAATATAAGGTAATGTAGGGTAATAAACTGCATGGGTAGGAATATGATATAATTTTGAGTGATGATGACAATTTCAAATACCCAAACACTTTTAACTTATTTTCTTTTTTAAACATTTATAGGAGAAATGGTTGAGTTCAGAAGTGCCGATGATGGGGATACCAAACAACTCCGGTCCTGTGAAGCTCCCTCAACATTGTTTCTTAAGTTGAATGCCAAAGTTTTTCTGATGGTCAATTTGACAGATAACTTAGTAAATGGTAGCAGAGGGAAAGTTAAAGATTTCACAAAGGATTCCGTTACGGTTTTCTTCGAATCTATAAAGTCCACCGTAACTGTAAGAAAACATTTATTCACAGTGTATGACATAAATTTAAAACGTGAAGTTGCTTCACGAAAACAAATTCCATTGAAGCTAGCTTATGCTTTCACTGTACACAAGGCTCAGGGAATGACATTGGAGCATCTTGAAGTAGACTGTTGCAACATGAATTTTCCAGGTCAGCTGGGAGTAGCTATTGGAAGAGCAGTGTCTGTAGAGGGGTTAAGGGTGCTCAATTATGGAAAATGTCATTTACGAAAACAACCAGTTTGTATAGACCAATTTTATTCTTCTGAACGCGAATCAGTTCTGCCGGGAAAAAATTGTTGTAAAAAAGAGATTTCTAATATTTCAAGCATTAACATTCCAAGAGAATGTGAATTAACTTATGATTCATCAGATTCAGACCCATTTGATGAATAAGGCGATGAAGAGATTATGAACATAATAACCAATACAAGTGATGCTGATGTTCAGTTAGGTGAAATGACTGAATTGCCCACCGATTTGGAGTTAGCCTCTTTCATTGAGTTATGGATGTATAAAAGCCCGGTAACACAAAATCAGGTGCATCTCAATGAAGATCTTCAATATCTTCTCATGAACATTGATGCAACTTTTACATTTAGTAAAGAATTGTGGAGTGTAATGCTAAATGAATGTCAGAAAATTTTACCAAATGAAAACGAGCGTGTGGAGAACAGACACATCATAAATTTTCACAAGGCTGTGACACAGTTCATTGGCACAGAAGTTTACAAAATTCTTGTTGCGAAGATGTTTAGTAGAATTGACATTACCAGCAGACACTTCAGAGCTGCTTACAGTATTGTTGAAGAATTAAGGAAGAGAGTTATACAAGAGAGAACTAGGGAAATTATTCAGAAGACCAAAGATTCCATTGCAGAGGGTAAACAATTTAAATCATCAAATGCCGAGAGAGCTAAGATTAGATACATCGCAGGTTGGTGTGTTGCCTCGTTAAAAAACAACAAGAGAAAATAAAAGAAATTTGTACAAAAAGAATAATCAAGGAAAGGTAAATTTAATCGATAAAGAGATAAGATTTTTGGAGGAGCTCGTAGTGTCAGAAGAGGAAATATTTGAAAAGTCAAAAGAGATTACTTCTCTTATTGAAAATGCATGTTTTGAATTTTTTATTGAAATGGACGAGATCTTGAAACACTTAATAACCTAACTTTATACACCAGTAACATTTATTCCTTTATTTCAGCTGAAATTAGCAAGTCTGAGTCAATTAATGTTCACTGAGAATGAAAACTTCAACATCATATCAAGTCTTTTTCATGAAATTTTGTCAAAATATTTAAAAATGTCTTCAAATCAATTTATACGGGAATGTAATCAACGCTTTGCAGCAGAAAAGGAAAAAGCTCACAGAAAACAAGTCATGCAGAAAAAGAGCAAATCATTTGGTTCCGAAAAAACATGGTCCATTGAAAAGTGTATTTCAGATAACTCAGCTGGAAAAATGTCCACGCATAGGTATCTTCAAAGTCTGTTTGAATCTGACCAGTCATTTTCTATTGGCAGTCTATTACAAAAGAGGGACCTGGTTTTGTTATGCAAGGCTTATGGTATTCAAAGTTCTAAATTTAAAACAAAACCCACACTATCAAATATCTTAAGGAACACTATACTGGGATGTGAAAAAATGAAAAATCCAAAAGTGTTTGAACCTTGTCATGGTCCATCTTCATTGGATAATAGTGTTGAGGATGTAGAAGAGGAGCCTACCACCTCAGTATGTTCTCAAACTTCTAGTACACCAGATGAAAATATTCAAGCACCAGACAAACCAGAAGAAAAATCCTTAACACATTCGAAGAAAATCCGATCAAAATCTACAGGAAAATCAGTCCAGAAGAAAGCCTTGAAAAATCCAAGAGTGTCTGAATCTTGTCATGGTCCATCTTCATTGGATGATAGTGATGAGGATGTAGAAGAGGAGCCTACCACCTCAGCGTGTTCACCATCTTCTACACCAGCTGGAACTATTCAAGCACCAGACAAACCCAAAGAAAAATCCTTACCACATTCAAAGAAAATCCGATCAAAAGCAAAGGGAAAATCAATTCGGAAGAAAGCTAAAACAGTAAAATGGCCATGTGGTATTTGTGAGAACGATTGCATTACTGACGCTGTATGTTGTGAGTTATGTGACACGTGGCATCATTTTACCTGCCTTTTTATTGACATAAATGACCCTGAATTGGAAAATGATGACTGGATATGCCCACAATGTAAGAAGATGGACATGTAGGGAATGATGGGTAATGGTGCAAAGTGCAGAAATATCGATGCAAGAGGTAAAATAAATATGTAATAGTTGTTTGGTTTTTTAATATAAATGATGATACTAGGACCATATATAATAGCTTGGACATTAGGTAGTTGTCCCTCCCATTGTCAAACAGCAATGTAACTTAATAAATTAGGACTGTCTATTTCAATCAATGCATATTTTACTCTTGAACCAGTTTCTTATTTTACTTGCTTTGATGCAAGAAATACATAGTAACGTCCTACCAAAACTCCAAGGTCTTGATACATTATAAAATCTTATACATATACTCAATACTCACCATGTTATAAGAACTTCTTCACTCATTGTTTGAATATCCCTCCAAAATACAGTCCTCGTACGAGTTATCTTGATCAACATTAAATTGACCAATGAGAGCGCACGGATAAATTTGGTGCGCGGTAGCTGATCGAAGAAAGTGTCACCGGAGCGTAAACTGGTAGAAAATGCGTGAAAACTTCTAAAATTGCTGCCGAGGCATAAATTTCGCAGGTATTTCTAAAATGTATGATTCTTTCCCGATCTATTGATACCTAGAGTGCAAGGATTAACGTCCGAGAAAAATTAAAACGAGGCGACCGAAATCGAGAGGTAGCGATTTTTTCGAGTTTTGATTCCTCCCTTGTGTATTTTATAGTATAGAGGTGGTATATATAGAAGGTTGAAAAAACTTCGTGACGAGCCCCTGTGATGCAAGGTATTAATAGATCAAGAAAGGACAATAGATTTAGTTTTTAGAAATACCTTCACCAGTAACCCAGGGATTAGCTAGGTTCTTCTTTCTGTTTGGTTGGGTCTGAGCGGTACTGTATAATAATGTTTAAAATCTTCTGATAAAAAACTACACTATTACAGAATGTGTGATATTACACTTTGCAAGCAATCCAAGATGGTGTACTAGATTTTAAATTGTAAAACCCACCACGACGCCCGGACAAAAATTGGATTTCAAGTTTAACATAGAAATATGTAGAAAAATGAAGTTAACGGGTCTTATTCTAAGCACCATGGAACAAAATATCATTTTTGATCATTATTACCTGATGTCTTTATTGATAATTCGTCCAATAAAATAAACAATCACCCAAAATATGTGCACATCGAAGACAAAATTCATGCGTACTCAATCTAATTGAAATTTATTAAGATTTAACTAGATTTTGAGACATCGGCATATTTGCATACAATATTTGCTATCTGTTTACTTTTATTGACAAACCAATCAGGTAAATGAGTTGCAAGGCATTGTGGGCTTCTACAAGTTTCGATGTATACAAAGCGTATTGAAAATACATATCATTTTGAATTGTTCTTTGGAAACTCATTTCAATTATTTTTCAGAATTAATTAAATAAATATGGAAAATCATGTCTGATCTTTCATTTCTATACTCACATTTGAAAACTAGTGCCTATGATGCCTTATATCAACATATTTAAATACCCCATTGTCTAAAGGGGGAGGGGTACGTCCTAATATAATAGAAGCAGTGAGTACGTTTTTCATGTGATAACCAAGGTTTAATTATTAAAGAGAATTCATTTTGCCCTGAGCCTTTCCTTTTGAAAGTAAAAAAAAAACCCGATGAGCTCAGAAAGATTTGACATTCTATTTTTTTTTTATTCACAACCCCTTAAAAATATATTGATGTTTTGGAATTCATTCGATTTACTATATAATTTCCTACGAGTTTATCCATTATTCTACTTGTTTTTACATGTATGAATACAGTCTATTTAAATTTACGACAAGACTACATGTTCAACAATATCCACATGTTACTTCTTGGCTTTGAATAATCAAATGTGATCACGTATTGTCAATATGTGTTTGTTAAAAATTTTAAACTTAATAAAATCATTGACTTTATGCAATCTTTGCTGTCAAATAATTACCAACAATATGTATTAATATATCTCTCTATTCCTCCCCTCTATTTCTCTTTTTCTCTGCTCCCTGGCTAGAGATAAGTGTCGGCCATGGTCTGTGATGGAGCAAGGGTTCTGAGCTTTTAATGTTTATAGTTATGATTTGCAAAGAAATATCAGAGAAACACATTTAATAGGCAAAGTTACCTATTAAGTGATAAAAGCGAGATTTTAAAATCTGTGAGATGTGCTTATCGTGATTTTAAACAGAATTCCTCGCATTTAGTTAGGAATCTTCAGTACTTTCTATTGGCACACCCTCTGTTGTAAAGATGTTTAAAACATTTCCTATAGTAATTATGACATATGTTTCGTTTAAAGTGGAGGGATCTCAACCTACCGAGAACCCTGCTATATAAAGAACGATATTTTAACAAATTACAAACCAAAGTTACTACACATCTTATCCTACTGTAGGAAGTTGTTTTTGTGAGTGTGACAATCACTGTTCATATCGAACACACCCGATTTTATTTTTCCCATAATTCTTTGCAACGTGCTTGGCCGACGCTAACAATAGGCGCTAAGTTATACCCGGCCGAGCTGTCCAGCAATAAAGACGTGCTTAGTGTGTGAAGGGGGTATCGTGTTAGAAGCCTGTGTGGCATGTTTTAGTTTCACAAGTTCAGCATTTGACGCGGACACGGATAGCTGACCGTGGTAAGTATTTATTTAGTTTGGTGTAGTTTATTTGTAAATTTTTGCCTTTTTATTAGTATTACGCAGTCGTCCTATAAAGTCACCTTGACCATTGTTCACTGTAGAGTTACCTGTGTGTTCACTGATGTGTGACTTTAGCGAGAGTGTTTAAATGGAATTCGTCTTTTTCTATAGTACAGTTTTTGCTATTGCTGTATAAAGAAACGGTGATTTAAAGGGCTATTTTCTATGCGTTATTTTATTTTACAATTTATGGTCACTTTTTCCACTTAACTACTTGGGCGGAAGTGCGTCACCGGAAGTCTCAGACGCCATATTGTTTACTGTAAACAAATAACTTAGTTACCATATACTTACAATATTTTGAGATGTTGCCTTTAATATAATACTATTTATACATTATCATAGTTTGATACTATCAGTGAGATACTTATATGATGTATTATACAATATTGTTTTTATTATGGTGTTATGGTGTCACTTGTACACTTATTGTAGTGTCATATTGTTGATGTTGAGAAGATGATGATGTTATGGTGAAGTCGATGACGATGCGATGTTCATGTTGATGACGACGATGATGTTATGATGTCGACGACGACGATGATGATGATGGTCATGTCGATGATGATGGTGTAGATGATGTCGTTCATGGTGAAGTCGATGACGATGCGATGTTCATGTTGATGGCGACGATGATGTTATGGTGATGATGACGACGACGATGATGATGGTCAGGTCGATGAAGATGATGTAGATGATGTCGTTCATGGTGACGTCGGTGATGATTATGAAGTAGATGCTTATGGTGATGACGATGATGTCTTTTATGATTATGGTGTTGTAGTTGATGATGTTGACGATAGTGGTGATGATGATGATTGTGGTGACGAAACTACTCTAGTTGTGGTTGTCCGTAGTTGGTCCAGGACTACAGCCCCGGAGATTCGGACACTCTTCTAATTTATTTTTGGTCATTTGTATAAACATCATATTTTTTCTTGTTGAGTGAAAGTTGTGTGAGTGTTTGTGTGGTTTAGTGTTTATATTTCTATCTTTTCTTTCTTTCTCTTATTTTTTTTTTTGTTATTAAATTTTGTTAAATTTAAGATGTCTTGTTGTTGTTTGGGGTAGCCTCCGCTCATCCCGTTACAGTGAGTACTTTTACCATTTTGAAAATATTGATAATCATCTCATATGGCCATTAAAACTTGAATTTATTAAAACGTTTTCATAATCAAAACCAGAATATCAGAAAAGAATTTTAATAGTAATATGTGTAAAAGCAAAGTACATGTAATTTGATGTTTTTTTGTCGTCAACGTTTTCTAAGTTTCATTTAAAAATATAACATTGGCCTGAAAAATTATCAGTCGATACAAACAGTCATGTAATCGATTCAATGAAATTCGGTTTCTGCACAGACTTTCTTCTAGATTTCAAAGAAGTTTTCAAAATTTTATGATATTTTATGATATTAGATACGAAAGGTAAATAATGTTTTCAAAACAGTTTCGAACAGTTTAGCTAACCTAATCACCAAAGCAGAAAATAATAATAGTCTTCTTTTTCTTTTAGTTCTTGACGTTTCATAATTTACTTGCATACAGAAGCTATATTTCAGAACAAATCTAGAAAAAAATGTACTGAAATAAGGCTGTCATAAACATATAAATATGAAACGTCAAAAATAAATTCGAAAAATAGAAGACTATTATTTTGTAATTGCTGATTTGATAAATAGACTAGTTCAACAAGACGAAATAAATGAAGAATGTTTAGAAATTAATTTTTTTTTTCGTATTTCGTACAATAAAAGATGGAAAATTTCTCTGAAATCTTTAAGAAAGTTTTCACAAAAATCTAATTCAGAGTATAAGTTAGCACATTATACTTTTCCTTGACAATGTTAGATCTTTGAATGTTGTCACATTTTGAATAACTATTTGTTACACTATAGAGTAACCTCTAGATTTGGTTGAAAAAACGTTCAATTAAAAGTAAAATTCCACATCGCATAACCCTGCTTATAAAAATGTTGTAATTAAAAAAAGGAACAGCATTTACAATTCATTCATTTTAAAAATCAAAGTCTACCAATTCTTCTTAAAACATTTTTTTAAAAATTGATAATCAATGTTTTTGAAATGTAAAAAGTACTCTGTTTACGAACAAATATTATTATACTCACGAACATTTCTAGTATCATACTTACCTGATAGTTTTATTTAAAACCCTGTGTTCATTTTTTTGCGCTAAGTCCTATTATAATTCCACTCGTAGGGTGTGTTGCAGTTTTTTTGTAGATAGTTTTAGTTAAAAGTATCATTATCTTTGAAATTTAACCATTTTGCTTTATCTTTATACAAAGCTATTCTTCTAGAGGAGATTGATAAGTATAAAAATGGCCATGAACGTCCAGTCCTCTTTAGCTGTATGTGACGATCAACAAAAAATACTATAAAAAAACACGTGAAGGTTTTGTCGCAGAATCCAACTCCTAAACATAAACAAGATTACGCAACCACTTGGCTTTGATAACATTTAATTAGTATACTGTCAGGACGTGATGTCCATTAAAACAGTTTTAAAGTCCTTGGCCGTCTTTGAAATTTGATACACGTTAATCAAATTGATTACGCAATTCTTAAATTATTACTTAAGTTACGAAACGCACTTTCCGAAAACGCTGAAAAATAAGTGGATCTTCTTATTTGAAAAACAAATTACCGATTAGTAATGAAATTTTTTTTATATTTCCATCGATGATTTTCCCTTGGGAAATTAACATTACCTTGGGCCAGTTTGTTGATTTCGAAAGAAAATTGTCTCACCATAAGTTTATTTTTTGATAAGAAACCCAATTAAATTCCCTCCAATTGTAACTTCCCGGAACATTAAGAAGGCTTGATGGTCAACAAATTAACCATCAGGTCTACCTTAAATTTTCAAAAAATTGCTTGTTCAGCACCTTTAAACTAATAATTAAGTCTGAGTCACAACTGGTCTTACATGCTCCTACGGATTGTATACGGGTGGATTTTAATGAAAGTCTTGCGAGACATGTAAGTGCGTCTTACGTTTTTGGAAGGACGATACCCGCAAGCACGCAGGGTTGGTGTTGGGCATACACTGTTGCAACCACCAAGTTTCCTAGTGAGATCTGGCCCCAGGGCCATAAAACTTAAACGAGCTCACTTTTGATCTAAGTCTCACTTTTCCACTAAATGTTCCTTTTGTAAAAGTGAGACTTAGATCAAAAGTAAGCTCGTCTAAGTTTTATGGCCCCAGGGCCTGATCTGAAAACGTACGCTGCAGTTGCGCTTCACTCAAGAAACCCGTAGAATAACCGTTCGATTTGACTTGCACGAATGACGTTGTGAGAACTAACGTGTTCCTTGCGTTACACTTACGTTGATTGCAAGCTGTTTGGCAATAAAAGTTAGACAAGCTTGTTTGTCTTGGACAACCATTGTCACAGTGGATCCTTTGTCTGCTGTTCTACTGACTATGTCGTCCCTGTTTTTTAACCTTCTAAAGCAGATATTTCTTCTTTCATCATATTTTCAGGTACGACATTTTGCAATTGGTTGGTAAGACGCTTCTCAATGTCTTACTGAACAGCATCAATTTCAGACTCAAGTGTTCTCCAGATGTGCCAGGTGCCGGTTCCTAAGTACTTTTTGGTTGGAACAACTTATATTCCTTTAAGATGTGCAAGGAAGAAGAAGGTTCATCTGCGTGATCTTTGCTGGGGTCTTTTTGCGAGAAGTCTTCCTTTTATCTTAGCCTTCGAAAAATGCTCTGGTGACCTCTTTAACCTTTTTGTCATCGACCTCATGCGGTGATAGGCAGAAATTGAGACCTTTAGATAGTAGTGACGTCTCAACATTTGTGAAAAGAACCTTAGGTGCATTCAGAACTGGGCCTTCTCTTCATCTTTTGGCTTTTTGCGCTTAAAGCGTCTTAAATTGAGCGCAAAGTTTTAGCAGAAGGACGAAGTTTGGGTGAAAGGACATCAGGCATACTTTTGTTTGTTACTGGAACACCTTCCCGAAGGAACTTCCTTTTCTGAATATTGTTGAGGTCATTTCATAGGGTCTTAGTGAATGTTGTTATGATCAGCATGCTTAATTGATCATGTCTATTTGGCATTATAGAATATACATATAAAGGATAAAAATTAATAAATAGTGTAAGATGTTCGGAGCAGAGGTGAAATAAAATGATTAAAAGCAGATCTAGAGGATCAAACCTCTCCAAAGATTGTTTTAAGATATGTTGCTCAAGTTCATATAACTCTTTTTTTTTTTAGAGAATTGACTCGTTTTGTCGCCTTTCCTATCATTTAAAATAAGCATTTGATATTTTTTTTTACCTACATTATCCGTAAATGAGGTATCAAGAACAAGCTCACCTTTAATAGTACAGACACTGTTGTATATTTAAACTATATATTTTAATTCACTTCCTTCTCTCGAAATCATACATATAAGTTCTTTAGGAAGGGTCTTTATTACTCAAAAAAGGAGCACCATATGCAGGTAAATGTATGGTTTCTATGTTTCTTTTAAGCATAATAACCTCTAATGATATAACATCCACTAAAGATATAAAGTTGCATTTGAGGCCAGAATCATAATTATATAATAGTGTTGTGTTATGCATGTACTATGCCTAAATAGTAGTCAGGGTTTGATACATAGTGCACGAGCCGGAGGCGAGTGCACTATGTATCAAACCCTGACTACTATTTAGGCATAGTACATGCACAACACAACACTATTGTTATTATTATGCCGACTGTTGAATATACTGACGTGCTTTGGTATTAGTAGCTGTGACGTTCGAGTGTTGACAAGTCGCTAAAAATAATCACTGGAAAAGCAAGCGTTTTTTTTCTTCTTCAAATTAATCAATTGATTTGATTGTTTATTTAATCAACAAGTTGTTGTACAATAAAAAGTCAACAAAGGTTTATGTTGTTTTCAAGAAATGAGAGACGTTTGGCCTTACCGAGAAAACTCGAAATGTTTAGCAGACGAAATCTCATTGAATTTCTTTTCTTGAACATTCTTTTTCAAGCGTCATTTAAAAAAGCGTTTTTGTGATTCTCATGTAGAATTTCTTTGAAAATTGTTCAATCAATTTGTTCAAAAGTTTATAGAAAACTTTAACTTTAAAATCACCGTCAATAATGAAGTGTTTTTGGGAAAATGAATAATTTTAATTGCTTGATGTTAGTCGTATATATTTACGTTTTTTATATATCTAAATACCGTTAATTATAAGAACGGCTAATTTTGGCGTAGCGGTAACGCGTTGGGCTTCAAGCTTGAATGATTTTAGCGTCGTGAGTTCGAATCCCGCTGTCGGCGCTGGAAAGATTTTCGTTGAAAATATTTGCCATGCTCTATTTCGGCATAGTATGCTTACGCTATATAAATCCTTTGATACTATGTGAAAATAGATGAGTATTGAATGTATAGTGACAAACTGACAGAAGGCATAATAATCATTAATGGTATACTTTCTTTTGTTACCTAGGCGTCCATTATTGACGCAATTTCAAAATTTTTTATATATATATATATATATATATATATATATATATATATATATATATATATATATATATATATATATATATATATATATATATATATATATATATATATATATATTTACATATGCTCAAGTTTCATGGTCATCAACATCAACTATGAAATAAAAGTACAAAAAAATGAAGTACCTTCATGTGTTGACCTTTAATGTAATAATTTCTTTTTCGTTAGTCGCTGGACTAGAGCCATTGATTTAAACCCCTCTTTCGATTTCTTTGTTAGCTGAGAGTAGTGCATTAGATGGATTATTAACAAAGTACACAGTGATAAGTATATTTTTGACCTATGATGATAAAATATTTAATAATAAGTGCATTGTTGACATATAATGATAAATCTTTATATTGCCTTAGGTCACGTGGATAGCCTTGTCTAAGAAAATATGAGATCATAATTAATTTAGAATGACAAACAATTTTTTTAAAGGTACTGCATTTACCGATAATGATATAGTCTTATACAATTAGTGATAGTGGATGGTGTGCCAAATGGATGGCTTTCAACCATTAATGAAACAATTCCATGTATGAAGAGGTGCATATGTACACGCAAAATTTAAAATAGTATCATATGTGTCTTTACTGGTTGAAGTTCATCTTCATATGCAATAAAAATTATGTCATTAAGTGTCAACAATTATTATTATTAATTATTTTGCGGGGTTTTTTTTATTTCACAGTACTAGACGTGAATTTTTACGTAAATGATATGATTTTGAACATGAATCATTAAAGCAATATGAGCTGCAATTTTCCTGTTGAATTATATTTTACGAAAATGTTATTTTCTACATAAATGACATAAAAAAAAATGATGGTTTAACAATTTCTGTTAGATATATTTTTGTGGGGAAAAGCCATTAATTGGAGCAAAATTGAAATATTGTCGCCCTGTACAATAATTGATTTACTAGATATTCCTTATAAGAGAAATCTTTCTTCCGACAAAAATTAATGTTTTTTTTTCAAACCTTATTTACCATAAGTTACATGCAGACTTATCATACCAACAGGTTTATGCAGCAAAATAAAATTATAAAAAATACAGCTCATATGACGATATTGAGAATGAGATTTTTAACTTATGCAATGAAAATGATTCTATATGTTGCATATAGGTGACTTTAATGGTAGAGTATCCACATTGAGAGATTTTGCTGATGTTACAAACATAAACCAACTTACCAATATTTGTAAACTATTAGATTCTAAATTTGAGAGAGTTAACTCTCTTGGTTAAATTATATCTGTTATCCCTTCATCATGCCTGTACCAATGATTTTCATCTATTGTATATATTGTAGTGTGTACATACTGTACATATGTATTTTCTCTACACTGTAAATTTTCAGTTATGAGAATAAAGTTCATTGTCATTGTCAAATTGCTTTAATAGACGGCTACGTAGGTCGTTAACGATAGAATTACTTCATTAACTGTCAGAAATATGACTAGTACCAACCGTATCAGAGGTAAGGCTCTCTGAAATTCTCCCATTTAACCTGTTGTTTCTAAATGGACCTGACGTTAATTTCAGAATACTTGGTTTTCAATTGCAAGATAGATAACTTGAATATCAAATTATCGACGAAGTATGATAGTTGGAAATAAGAGTTAATTTGCCTACTTGCTTACTTGCTTAAAGTTATTAAAATATATTTTTTTTTTAATTTTTTAAGATTGTCATAATCTATTTATTTAAAAGAGAGCTGAATGTATTGCAGTTTATCAGTGTTATGAACGGTTTTAGGAAGAGCAGATGTTTAATTGTAAAGTTCTCTCAAATAATATTTGACTAAACTTTTTCGATAAGAGCCAAGTGATTTTTTTTAATTTACACGAGTACTTTTTTAATACAACATGCAGTTATTGAATTGGTTTATGTCAATCAGGTGAGCGAGGTGGCCTACGGGTCTACGTCGTTGTCTGAAAAATAGACCTCAAACCATGTATTACATCACTGGAAAACAGTTGCAACAGATGATCTTTCATTCTTGCAAAAAGGCTGAATTATACAATTGATGAGAGTATGAAGAATACTTTTCTATGCTGGAACTGAAATTGCTTTCCACCAGGGGACATTGAAGTCTTACAAAATTGAGAGAATGAAAAAGAATCGCTGTACTCGATTTTAGTTAAGTATGGCGTTTACTTGGAAAGAAAACAAACCCACTGATAATAATGAAAAACTATCTACTGTATGCAATAGACTTTTGATTGTAATGTTAATTTTCTTATGTCAATGACCTACATTTTGAGTTGGTGGTCAAATTCCCTCTGACCGTCGAAATTGTGTTAAGGTGCTTGGAAAAATAGAACGTGTACGTTGGAATCAAAGGTGTTTATATAATTATAAATGATATTTTCTTCTGTAAACACATTCTGACCGGCTAAGAAAGTCCAAAAGTTAAAAATTTTGACAAAAATCGTCGATTGATCTCCTTTGCGCCGCTTCGAAAGCATACACCCCTATGTACAACATAGTATACATCCCGCATGCTGTGTTATACGTTGTGTATTTGTGAAGCTCAACTAAAATTCTAGCAATGGTTTGAAAAAATGGTTTGGAAAATGATTTTATCGCGACTAAATTGTCAACAGCAAAAGGTTACAAAGCTATCTTACTGGTGGTTTATTGCACTAAATTGGAAAAGTTCAGAATCTTGATTTATTTCCGTAAACTTGGCAACAAGATACCTACATTAAGATGTCGGACAGAGATATGTAGGTATATGTCCTATATCAGTTTGACTTGTGGATATATATAAAAAATAATCTTAACGAGATTAGAGAACTTGTGAGTTTTCGCGCAAACAAAGTAGCTTACAGACATATTGCATTCGATAGAGCATCGAACAGAGCAACAGCAAGCGATACACATGTATAATATGTAGAAGAATTTATCGAGCAAGCATTTGATATCCTGTTATTCTCGAAGCCATTTGACATTTGATTATTAACAATGAAGTAAAACGATATGCTATCATATCCCTAATCGTAGGTAGTTTGATATTCGATGAAATTAATGATTTTAGAATGATTTTCATGGAGCTAATGATGTATTGCCATTTGGTCGACGGAAACATTTTCATTCGTTTGAAGATGAATTAATTTTTTTTTGCAATCCGATTTAAGGGGGCTGGTTGGTCGTGGCCATTTTTAGACAATATACGAAGAAGAGCTCTGAATGAAAATAATGGATATCATATAAAATTTTGAAATCAAAATTTCTTGATTTTTTTTCTTTACAAATTCATAGCATATAGCTCAACAAATCATTTATAGAAATTTAAGTTAGGTCTGATGCTTAATTTTGTTGACTGCCAGCCTTCTCAGTTTCTCAATTGCAAGTTTTTGAGATGGATGATTTTTTTTTCGACGATTTTTTTTTTCTATGCAGATACTTTTTGATACATGCAGTAAATATTTTTGATACATGCGTTATTTTTTTTTCCATGAACATGCATGACGTTATGTTCATGGAAAAAATCATATTTTTTACCTCGCCTTTCAAGTTTATTCTTATAAAAAATAAATTAAAAAATTCAATTAACAGGAGCGTAGGTTTTTTAGTTGTTGTTGTTGCTGTCAATAATTTTAATCTATTGATCGATTTCTTATAATAATATTATCTATGTATTCATCGATTTCTTATTCACACAAAACACGGTATTTCTTCCCGGGATAATACACATCAATACCACATGACGATTTGTTGGTGTTTTGTTTTGCAAATTGCAAGTTTTTGCTCCATTTTGCTGTACCCTCTGAACCAAACAAAACAATTTAAAATCTAATCGCACAAAATGTTTGTTCAATAACATCGCAAAAAATGAAATAAGTAAAGTGTTCCCATATCAAAAACGAGAAAAAAATGCCACCAGCAGACAATCAAATCTGATAACCAAAGAAACAGCATATGGATGATAGTAACAGCAATACATGAGAACGAAATCAAAAAGCTCGTATTCTAGAATTATTTAACAATGTATCAAATTTATAGACATGATCTAACGATTTAAAAAAAAAAATCTTTTAATTTTCAGAGGCAAGTGAATTTAAAATCATCGGTCAGTTTTCCTCAGTTTGACACCCTTACATGTATGAATAACAATGTATGCATATAAATTGTTTACCTACATGTACTTTCAAATTAAATCTTATAAATTGTACGTATGATAGACACACAAACCGATTGTAATGGTTTAAAAGATGACTTTTTTAAACAATGTATAATACTTAAATGATAAATCAAGCATTTTTCTACCTGAGTATATGGTACGCTATATTTTAGATTGATCTGTGAAAAAAATGGTGAGTTTTGTTTTACTCTTTTAGTATACAAAAAGATACTTAATATTATGGAACATAATATTAAAGTAAATGTATAAAAAAACCTGTGTGGGCAAATACAAAGCCACCGTTGAATTTAAGGAAATACGAAATGGCTGCATTAATGTAGAAAATGTTTGACATTCTGTAGCCGCAAAACATGATATCTTAATCTGAAAAAAAATAACCAATGTTTGACATTCGCCAAACATGATATCTTTATCTGAAGAAAAAATTCAAAAAAAAAAACAGAACAAAAAAACCCCCAATTTTCCTTTGTGCCCAAACAATGTATTGCCCTTTGTAAACGAACATTTTGGATTGTGATAGATTATGAAATGCGTAAAAAACAGAACATTATATCAACAGAGATGCTTTTATATTAAGATTGATTCGGACTAATCATGTCATTAGTACACATCTTTAGACATTGGTATCGCAGTTTGCACTATCATTTAGTGGTGAGAGAAAAATCATAAAAACTAATCACGAAGGCACTCTGCATCGCGGAGGTCTGACGTCATTTCCTTTTTTTTTCTTTTCGTTGTTTTATTACCAGACTCATTGTGTATTTACATAGCTCTCTCTCTCTCTCCCTCTCTGTCTCTGTCTCTCTCTCTCTCTTTCTCTGTCTATCTCTCTCTCTCAATAATAATTCTATTTTAACATATCTCTTCTTTCGACTTGCGTATACTTACCTTCACTGAACGACTATTAATTATTTGGTTGATATGTAATACTTTTATGAGTGTGACTACATGTTTAGCTTATATATTAATGTGTGACCATGTTTTAGTTCATACAAGTGTGAGTAGTTCCAGTCTTCAAATGAAAGTCATTATGGCCCCGATCTGCGGGCGCTTTATAGTGATCAGTCTGTCCGTCTGTCCGCTCGTACGTCCTTCTGTCCGAGATCTCTCGCCCGGAGCATATCTTCTCTCCCTTGGCCCAATCTGGCTCATACTTCGCCCACAGAGTGCCTTTGGGTAAAGTGACCTTGAATCATGTTTATATCTTAAAGCTGAAAGTCATAGAAGAATAATATGAATCCTTGTCCAGAGCATATTTTCTCTCCCCTTTGTCCAATCTGGCTCAAACTTATAGAGTGTCTATGGTCAAAGAATGAGCAGTGACTAATTTGTTTGTAGATCAAGGGTCAAGGTCATATTTGATCATGCAAAAGTTCTTTGTATCAGAGCATATATACTCTCCACTTAACCCTATTTAGCTCATACTTCATATAAACAGAGCTTTTATGTAAAGGGTGTGCAGTGACCTCGAACCAAGTTTCCAGGTCAAATGTAAAGGTCATAGCATCATTATATGTAAAATTATTTTCCGGAGCATATCTTTTCCTCCTTTTGGTCCAGTCTTGCTGATACTTTACTTACGAGTGCATACACGACCAAAAGGTGTGCAGTGACCTTGAATGATTTTTGTATGTTAAGTGTCAAAGTCGTATTTGATCTATTTTAAGAGTATATTATATACTCTCCACTTTGCTATATTCGGATCTTACTTCACATTAACAGAGCTTTTGGTTAAATGGTGTGCAGTGACTTTATAATTTGAACCAAGTCAATGTGAAGGTCATAGTGGATCTTTTTATAATCAGTTTTAGACCATAGATTATTTCCCATTTTCTTAATCTTGTTCAGGTTGAACAAATATGCCTTTTTGTAAGGTATAATGAGATTGAATTAAAAGTTTAAAGCCATTTGGAAAGTTTCTAAGTTATAGGCTAAGGTTAAAGAAAAATTCTCTGAAATACTTATCAGCCTACTGTCTATTTTTTAAGCGGATCATTAGAGATTGTCACTATCTCAATTTTGTTTAGTTTGTCTTAACAATTAAAGAAAATATTAAAATATAGATAGTCTATTTCTAGACTTTATCATATTAGATTATAAGTTTAAATTCAAACATTTTGTTCAAACACGTATTGTTAATTTACACAAGTTTAACTCACTCAGAAGAAGCATATTTAAACAACCGCTCTTTCTTCGACCTTCCAGACAGTGCTCGAACGAAAAAAATATCACCTGACATCATGCGCGGACCCAGAAGAATTTTCCAGGGAGGGGGGGGGGTCCGACAGTTATTTGAGTTTGACAGGAATCTGAGGCATATTTTTGGTAATTTTATAATGTGAATTTAAAGAAATTTTAATATTGCAGGGGGGAGGGGCTGGACCCCCCTTTTTACATGTAGATCCGCGCCTGGGCATTAAGATATCATAAAATTGGAATGATAGCTTCCCTTTGATTTAATGGCAGTTTTCAATGCATCATCTGTCGTATATCAAGGTCAAATATTGGCAAACTATTGATACATTGCCCTGCATTTACATGTATTTCAAGTTTTATACGAAAGTTTGAGTTATTGTGGACGCCTACGTAATGCATTATGGGTTAAACACCACTTGTCGAAAAGGCCCGAGAGGTTGCGATAATTGATGATTGAATTGTTTTTAACAGTCCGTCTACGTGTACAGAATTTCCGGGAATTTGTTTTCATTTTTTTGCGGATTTTGCTTTGTGTTGAAGCGAAATAAAAGCATCCAAAAAAAAAAAAAAAAAAAAAAGGCCGGCAGATGGGACTGTTACAAATTGAATGCAAAAATATTATTTATGTCTTCTTCGAAATGATCAGCCCTTTAAAAAAAAAGTCAATTTAACCTCAGTACTCTACATACAATCGGTGTTTTTTTGTTTGTTTTTTTTTTATTTGGTGCTTTGAATGATGTTATTAAATACGCTTAACTCATAGCCGTTAAGGTGTTTTTCAGCCCGAGAATAAGAATCCGTCTAATTAAAGAATACATACCCACTCCCCTAGGCCTAACGATAGCTAGTATTTTGGGTCTTGAAACTTTACTGATATTTAAACCATAACCATAGAAATATTTCTCGAATTACTGTTAACATTTTCTTATTTATCAATCTATAGAAAAAAATGAAAATACAAGCCATTGCAAACACGAAGCATTGTTTTTGAAAGTCGAGGTAGGTGGGGGGGGGGGGGGGGGGGGCACCTGATATGAATTGCCCTCTCCACTTTTGTCTGGCCCTTCAAATCTATGTTGAGTGTCATTACGTAACAAGTTGTTTTGCTTTTCCCCACAAACAAAATCATGTATTTTTTTTAATGTTGATTTCAACACGGGATAGGAATGCTGAATAAATGGTCAATCAATTTTTTTTGCTTTAAAATATTGTCCCAAGAAGCGATTCCGGCTTTGCTGAGCTTGAATTGAACTGATAAATAGCTAGCTAGATTGATGCTAGCAGTGCAATATTAAAACAGGGCCCAGTTATGTCACATCAATTTCAGTGTCTCTGCCTTCAAAATCAATTTTCATTCAAACGAAAGTATTAGAATAGCATTGAGCTTGCTGAGGCCAATCTGTTTTGTGACATATTTTTTGGTTGAATGATATCTGTGTCGGTAAATGTTTGGCCGATAAAACAGAAATTCAGGCTTGTTATTTAAAATGTCGCATTTTCTTCCGTTGTTTTGTGGCTTGCATGAAGGATACGTCTCTGTATTTCAAAATGTTTGAGAACTTTTCACAATTTTTTTAATATTTCAGTCATGTCAAATATGTTTTGACAGCAAATCAATGGCTTCTGCACGTAAAATACACTTGCCACATACGCACGAAAAACAAACCCTTTTGGTCAATAAACTTTGACTTATATGTACTTGTAACCTACAAAGGTGTCGTTTTTTTCAATCAGCATTCATACTTGATAACAACTTTTATCTAAAATTTAGTTTGTTTTCTATGGATTAAAGTACTGGGACTAAGATACTGCATCGCATATCAAAACAAGGATTTTTCTTTTAAAGGAGTGAACGGTATATAGGTCCTGGATCAATTGTTAACAGCATCATGAACTGTTTTTATTTATGTATTTGTTTTTGTTTTTTGTTTTGTTTTTGTAATGCCAAAAGAACAACATGTTTTTAATAGATAAATCGCGAACTTTTCCGAACTGCAAAGTTACGAATGTATAAAAGAGAGATGAAAAAAATAGAAATAGTGACAGATGGCTCTCTCAGTTATGACTAACTGCGACAATATAATTTGTGTTCTTCTCTTCAAAAGCATTAACCCATAAAAGTCAATTTACATGTAACCACCGATCGCTGCAGACACTGGGTGCTTATACTGTTTTGCTGCCCTAAATAATTGTTTTTCAATGCTCTCATTTCGTTAAAATATTTTCCAAGTAAAAAACTAACACCTCAGCCCCTTTAAAATATCAACACAAAACTCCCCTAAAATTATTTTTTAAAAGAATAAGTCTTGAAATATTAAAATGTTGAAGTGGACATGTAGGTGCCAATAATATATGATAAGTTCTGGTAGTATTCCACCGCTAATGATAATTTAAAAAAACAAATATATAGTCAGATAATATAAAATGATTTGTTATTTTTTATTCATAGGAAAAAACACAATGATAACTTTTTGAAAAGGCAATTTTTTAAATGAAATATTCATGAATTTACATGTATATCTATGGTCTGATATTATGAGGACCAAATATGCCACTCCATCTTATTATCTCCTGCGATCGTTTCATGACGCCATTTTAATGTATCACGAAAATCTGTTGTAGACTGGTTCCCTACCAAAGAATCCGTAACTTACCATTCTGACTGGTTCTAGAAAAAAAATAGATGACTGTTCCTTACACGTATCAACCGATTGTTTCGGTAGCCGACTCTTTTTTGGTCAATCAATGAATTATAAATATAATTGATTCGTTCTATCATCAGCTTTAATGTAACAGATGCATCTAGACTATACCTGCAGAGTAATCATTTAAACTTTAATTAACAAACTTTCATGAAAAGTAATGAGAACTGCATCAACAGTAACATTGGCAATGTCGACTCTCAGTACTTTGATTCTGCAATTATCATAATTATCGAGAAGACAGGGGATTTGGGTATATCCCTCTAACTATTTTTAGAATCAGTAGGACAACAAAGTAGTGCCTTTAAGCAAAATAGTTCCTATACTTGCAGAGTGTATATACATTTATTGGGATATTTTAAAGCAAAATGCTTCACACATGTCAGAAAAGGGAATTTGCAATTTTAAAAGCAAGTGTCAAAATTGAAATATCATTTAGAGAAAAGAATTGAAATTGTTTGATGTACACCCTTTCCAAATTTGTGAAATTCCCTACTTTTACTTTCATTTTCAGAGTTTTTCAATACAGACGCATTTTGCCGGAAAACGAATCTGACTCCACACCACGAAATTTTAACAGGAAAGAGACAAATTGATGATCTTTCATTCAAGATTTCCCTCGTTGCTGAACGAAAACTAGGGCCGGAGCTATGAACCCTAACGTTAACATTACCGCCTATGGAAAATGCATTAGTGGAATATACCCATTTACTTAATATTCATACTACAGGGACGTAAATGTGACAATGGTTCTGACCTATCCAGACCTTTCCAAAGATACATGTACTATGTATTTATAGAAAAATGGAGATTTGTAAATATAACCGGCCATTCCGTTTGCATGGCCTGTCCTTCCACTCAGTACTGTAATATGAACAGATACTAGTACCTTGTTTCGCGACACAGGCTTTGCTTGTATAATTCTGAATTTTTATTACAAAATTTGATCGGCATGCTGAACAAAAATGCTAGATCTATTTTGCCTGCTGTTAATGTACGTGTACATAAGACATGTAAAAGGATATATTACATTTAAAGTTTAAAAACGCTCCAGGGACTAAGATTCTGATTATCAATTTAACACGTGACAAAACATGTGACTTTACTTTTGCACCTGTCTGTCTCGTATACCGAACAGTTAACTCATTCATTTGACGGAGCGTCGGATTAAGTGCCACCGGCTTCCGGTTCAACTCTAAGTTGACGCCCGATTTCCTACCATATGTGACTTTTAATTGAGAGAAAACTTTTTTATATATATATATTGTTTTACGCATTATAAAACTTGTAATTACATTGTTATCGATTTTTTCAGATTAAAATTTAGAATCGTTATTATTGTTAAAAATAAAGAATATCTATTAAAAAGAAATAAATTAAAAAAAGTTTCTAATTTGAGGATTTGAACCAAGGTTTTTGTATATAGGCCTATATGTCTTTGAGGTAGAGCGCATTTTGTTGATTGAGCCATATTTGCTAACAAAATGCAAGCATGTTCCGTTGCTTTACTGGATTTTAACGAATACAACTTAATTCATCGTAAGAATCCTTAAAGCTATTAATAGTTATTTTTACTCTCCAATTTTCAGTTGGCCAACGACTGAAAACTTCCTTTTATCTTACATAACATGCAGGATCTAAAAGGAGGGGGAGGGGGGGGGTTACAAACCCCTTTGGAAAATTGAAATTTTTTATATGACCTAAAATCTCTCTCTCTCTTTCTCTCTCTCTCTCTCTCTCTCTCTCTCTCTCTCTCTCTCTCTCTCTCTCTCTCTCTCTCTCTCTCTCTCTCTCTCTCTCTCTCTCTCGTTCGTCATGAGACTGACATATATTAGCAATATGAGTAATGGCAATAAAATATATTAATAATATTATATAACAATAAAAAAACCTTATTTTCTGAATCAGACAGTCGGGGGTTTTATTTCTTGCTCTCTAATGGATGATACTCTCGATCATGTAATGAAAACAGACGCAACAGGAAAATAACAAAACCTTAAGTTTCCTTTCCAGGAAACTGTATATCAAATTGGACGGCGTTAATTAGGAAAAGAAAAAGGAACCGAAAATTGGTTTATGTAAAATAATTGATTGATGACGATTTTTTAAAGGAGTTGGGTCAAGATGTCTCGTCGATGAAACAGAAGCACCTGAGAATAACCGTTAATAAATTCTGTAATTTCTAATCCAGTCGCCATTTTACAAATATTTCAATACACTGGGCGGTCAATATAATGACAATATACTATCTCAGTACTTTCATTCTGATGTATACATCATTAATATAAAATTTACGATATAGGCATTTATCAAGGTAGTCGTGTTTTATCATCATTACCTTTACTTGTAAAAGAAATTCAGGAATCAAAACAAAGTTGTAAATCTTTTTGTAATGGGCCAAACACAAATAGAGAAAGATGGATGTTACCAACTTGTTTTTAATCTTATATGCTTTTAAACACTATCATATTACCTTTTGCGTACATGCGCTCCAATTTACTTACATGTAAGGATCTTTCTTTCTCTGAAGAAAACGATTTTTTTCGGAACATTGCAGTTCACTGTGTTTCGTGGATAAAACAAGTTAGTATTGTTTTCATACAAGTGAATATTAAGATCGTCGAAGAGCTTCAAATCTAAATGTCAACTCAGAAAAACCAAAAATTGATTTTACTGAAATCTAATTTTCATGGTGTACATGTATATATATGAACAAACAGTTTGATTGGTAATGATGTGTTAATCTAGGCGATTTGCACTTAAATTCGGTAAGTTAGACTTTACGTAAATTGGTGTCGGGTCATCAAACTTACATGTAGGTGTTATTTATTCGTTATAATTCCTCAAATTAAAAGTTGCTTTTTTAATTCAAGAATAAAAAATCGCCTACATGTATGAAAATATACCGATCCATTGCATCAGATTTGATAGCACTGTTGGTAGGGGGCAAGGCACAACTAGATTTTATCTAAGGCTAAGAGACTGGGCGATCAAAAAAATTACCGGTCAGATTTACTTAACACTTTTCAGAGATTTTAGCCTCAATATCTTAAATTATAGTAAAATAAAAATCCAAACATTGTAGTCTTAAAATTGAATATATTTTTTAAAACCTTTATAAATAGCTCGTCTGTTATGGGGGGGGGGTGGTCAATATTGATTGTTTAAGGGGTCGCATTAAAAAAAAACCTGCGTATGACTTTGCTAGATATTCAGTGCCCGATAAAGTACATGTACCAGTTCCCTTCCCAGAAAAAAAAAACCTACTCTGTTCCCTGGCATTTTAGTTCTAAGTTAGCATTGATGAGATTATTTTAAAGTGCTAGTAACAACTAGGCAAAGATTAAAAACCAATACATGTACTTGCTTTTAGTATAAACTTCAGTTCTTTTGAACAATGAGATAAATTATTCAAGAAAAGGATATCCCGTATTCTTTTTTGAAAAAAAAAATCTTGAAAAATCTAGATAGAATTTATTTATGTACAATAAAATTAGACATTCCATCTTTGTGGAAAGTTATACATTCCGCCTTCAGTTCAATTTTTAACATCTCGGAAAATTAAATCAAAGTAAAGGAAAACAAATTTTGCAAAAGATTCGCTAATGATTCTCTTGCAGTTCAATAAAAAAAAAATCATATTATAACCAAGAACTTAAGAAATCGCCTCGATATCAGTGTTGTTTACGTTCTGAGGATCAATGAAAATTCATAAACTGATTTAAAGTTAAGCCTTATTATATCCTAGTAACATCCTTAAAGCTTCCAGTTCAATGAAAGCACATTTTTAAAACTCACTACTTGAAAATGATATAAATCTGACGCAAAATTCACAAATCCTCCCGTAACGCTGGATTGGTCTAGTTTCATGACAAAAAAATTTTCAGTTATCAGAACCAAGAAGCCCCCTACCCCTGATCGTTGAAATCTTAATTATAAACTTACGATAATTTCTTTCAGACCCCGTCCTCAATATATGTATATACCGGTATATGTTCTATTGCGGCGTGACTGGGCATATTCTGATCAATAGAACTGATAGAACCCAACCCCCCAGCATACAAGTATATAAGTCGGCGAGAGCGTGAGATAGTGGGGATATACTATCAATGGAAGCTATACGGCGCTCTCTACTGCTCCCGTATTGATGATTTGAGATGCATATATTTCTCCGCGAGCTTTGATTTACGAGATTGCTATGGTTTGATATATATTTTACGACTTAATTTTTAGTCACCTGATACTGACAGTGTGTATAATCTCGCTCTTGGGAGAACAGACGTTTTTATTTATTATAACGATTTTTTGTTTTGTTTTTTTTTCTCTTCGTTGGATTTCGTTGATTGTGACCACGTGCTGAAAGACGCTTTTTAATTGTTTCACAATGCAAACATTATCAATTACAAGAAGAGGCACCTGTTTCAATACTTGGATTTAAGACTTAATATCGTGTATTAAGAAGCTCAGAAGGAAGAAAATAAACAACTTGAGGGAAACAAACTATCCAAAGAACAAAAACAACGAAAAAGACAGGCATCGATATTACGCTATAGGACGTTATATTTCTCAGCGCTGAACATTTTTCAAAAATGATGGGCAACTTTTCGTTGTTTGAAAATCGGATATATAGACAGTATCATGCCTGGTCCAAAATGCTGTGTATGAAGAATGTCATGTCAAAGCCGGCCCCGAATGATGGTGAGTACCTTAAAACTTAATTGCTTCACTAATCTGCCGAACTATACTATATGCGGTTTAAATTAATTTTCGTGTTTGTTCGCTAATTTTAACCGATGCACTGTAAATAAGTAAAAATAATACATATATAGAAACGTTGTTTCAATTTCTAAAGCGTTAACAATAAATTACGTTTACATGTTGGAGAATTTTGAATTTTCCTCATTTTCGATTCCTATTTCCCCCAGTACAATACCCCAACCGCCAACCCCTACCATTACAACACACTTTTATAAAAGAAACTTCAAATTACCTTATTTTTGAGACCAAGTGAACAAACTTTGAAAAAATGATGGGCTGAAAAATGCACTAACCACGAATTCTACAACCAGTTGTATTATGATCATTAATTTTATAATCGTCATCGTCGTCGTCGTCCTCCTCGTCGTCGTCGTCCTCCTCGTTCTCCTCCTCCTTATTCTTCATCAACGTGATCGTCATAGTCATCATCATCATTATCAACGTCTTCGTCGTTGCCGCCGTCTTCGTCCTCATTGTTAGTCCATCAATCTGTGACCTCTTTGCACTGGTTTCTGCAGGCATTGGCCACAGTCCGGAGATATGATTAACGGCATATAACAGTGCGTTTGTTATTCTTACAAAGTGCCTGCAACCAACTATGTTTTCTAACTCAGCATTTCCAACACACCGAATCTCTAGACACAATAGTCGTTTTATTTGCCAGTCATTCAATACAAGGCCAAATGCAATACATTTTCCTGTTTCGTTAAAAAGTGATGAAAGAGGCCTATTTAATAGCATATTACTCATTATTCAGTAAAATGGTGGATTTCTGTAGGATTGCATTCTTTTTCTTCCGGTATGTGTCTTCTTTCCTTCTCCTGTCTGCATGCTGATAAAAAAAAATAATTAATTAGAGACAGAGTTTTGGAAAAAAAAAAGAAAGATAATGGAGTCCATCAGCAAAGTTACTGAATAGACAAAACGGCACCGCAATGTTAATAGAGTCAATGAGAGCCTTATTGAAAAAAAAAGTGACAAAGCAAGGAATCCCCACCAGAGATTTGATTTTTTAAACACTAAAGTATATGGCAGCAATATAAATAATCAGTGCCCTGACTCGACAAATCTTCAGTTAATGCAACTATTGGAAAGTGCACGGTGGTGACCAAGTATATCATAGCGCATTTATTTAGGAATCTCGCCTCCTTTATTAACAGTATAAATGCAAGGTGTTGGTTTTATGGGATTGAACCCCCTGCCCCGCTCACCTTTCCCAATAATGGGAAATGTCTCTTCGATTAAATCTACAAAAAAGTATGAAAGAGAAAAAGTGTCTCGTAACACAATATTTTTATCTCTTAATTACGCGAATTCATGATTACGGCATAACCTCGTAATTACGACATAGCTATTTCGCATTTTCGATTGTTACGTACGAGGTAGTTATATATAAAGTTCAAGGTCTTTTCTCGTAATAACGAGGCATAATGATTAATTGTTCGTTTTTTCAAAATTCCAAAAGCATTATTAAATTGATGATAAAGAGTCGCCATCTCCATTTTTTGTTTATATTTGACTCATACTTTGTAATCTACTGATTAGTTATTCAAAATACGAAATTTGGGAAGTGTTGTCATAGTAACTGTTGCCTAACAACCTTTAAACGAACATTCGAGAATTAACGGCATTTTCATCAATTTTTTTTATTAGAGAATTGTACTTCCTTCATGCTGACATGCAATGTTGATCCCATATTTTCCGCGCACATGCGTAGTAAAAAAAATCATTATTGGAAATCCACGATCCATCTGACATGTACGCTTGCTGATCATGGGCCAACTCATTAATATTTTCTCGTTTTTATGAACAATTTAAAATGATTATTTCACCAGAGTCAATCAGAACAACGTATGCATTATCAAAGAAGACGAAAAGATTTGCTTCCTAATATGTTATTTTAAAAGTTGTTAAATATCATGAAACGCTCAGGTGCTACGATACAAGAATCGAGGCCTATATGTGTTAATCGTAGGTATCGCCTTGGTAACCCCAGGACAATCGTAACTACTCGGCCATTTCCGCTGACGAAAAATAATTATTTTTCGCCAGCGGAAATGGCCGAGTAGTTACGATTGACCGAAGGACAGAGTGCCAAGGTAACAACAAACGTCCTTCACTTGAAACTGGCGACCTCTAAACATCAGTGAAATTATCTCGATAGGGCACGGAATAGCAAACAATAAATAAATTAAATCAAGCTTTTAAAAAGATAAAATTGAATTGAATACAACAAATTGTTTTTTTTTCCGGGGGGGGGGGGGGGTTGGTGTTGTATCCGATTAATATAGTCGAAAACTTTGAAATCTGGGGTAATGTTCGGAAAATAATAGTGATGGATGCGAAATACAACACTGTCGACTGACAAAAGAAGGGTTTTACCCACAATTAAAGACACTTATTGAAGTAATTTTTCACTTGGATAAGTAATTTGATTGTTTATCTCGATGTATCTGAAACTTTAAAGGATTAATTACATGTATCTTGTCTGTTCATACTTGATTTATTTTTTTTCCTTAAAATAGATTTCAAAAATTAAAAATAAAACCCACAAGTCATTGCACGAGGATTTAAAAGTAATTACTTTTGTATCGGCAGCAATCTAAATTTATACTGTTTGTAAACATTTTTTTTCCCGTTGAGTGATGAATACTGTTGATATATCAATTCAAGCGGCGAAGTGCTTAGAGTAAAGCATACATCAACGGCTCTTAATTTTGATAAGGGATTAATCACCGCGGAGATAATAGCCACCTACTGTGCAAACGAAGTATTTTTATGAGCGAATTATAGTTGTATGTTTGTGTGTGTGTGGTGAGAGAGAGAGAGAGAGAGAGAGAGAGAGAGAGAGAGAGAGAGAGAGAGAGAGAGAGAGAGAGAGAGAGACTTAAAGATGAGAACGTGATGAACCAGAGAGAGAAAGAGAGAGTGAGAGAGAGAGAAGGATAGAAAGAGAGAGGGAGAGAGAGAAGGATAACAGCGACAATTACGTCAATATAAAAGAAATTTAACAACAATAAAAAGCTGTTGCTTCAGCTGTTGTTGTAATGCTATCTCTTATCACTAAACCCTATTAACACAATAAAACAATTTTGACCGGTTAAAATCTGGGTTTTTTTCAAAGTTTTTTTTTTCGCCAGCAGCTGTTGACAATCAAGTTGTACATAAGCTATTCGTGTTACAAACGCCGAGCTCTTGAACACCAATTTTGAACTGCACAAATACACGTACATGTAAACAAAGGTTCGGATGCTATGTTTTCTGTTTCGTAAAGAAATTATAAAGAATAAGCCTAAGACATGTGAATATTATTTATAACCTTTCCGACATAAGAAAATGAGGGAAAGAAAGGGATGAAAAGTAGTTAACAATAAAACGAGTTTTAAGAGTTTAACTATTTATTATATTCTTTCACGACTTTTACTAGTATTAAAAAAAGTCGATTTTTTTTCCCAAAAAGCTCATTTGATAATTTTTGCAATTCTTTCAACAACACGTGTGAAAGCAGGTGTCATGCCACAAGGCAATGAAATTTAATATCGGTAAAAAAGGAGTAAACAATGATATTATGATACTGTGTATAAACGGATGTTGCAAAAAAATGCGGAACGGTTCAGAAAGGGGAAAACACAACACGGAAACAGGAAATACATCTAAAAGCGGAACGTAAACAGAAAATAGGACACTACCGTTTTAACTTCAAAAACGTAATTCAATATCAGATTAAAGCAAAAGCAATATTTTTTGATAAACATGTAGTTATATATATGTATTCTCTCTCTCTCACTCACTCTCTCTCTCTCTCTCTCTCTCTCTCTCTCTCTCTCTCTCTCTCTCTCTCATCTGGTATTCAATAAAAATCACATCATTTTCTTCTCCACAACTCATGTACATGTTTACGTTATAAATTACTTAAAATGAACTTGAATCATACAACTTGTATCTAATATATATATATGGTTCCCGGGCCATTCGCCCACTTGCTAAAATAAATCACTGCGAATCAAAATTTAATGATGTTCAATTATCGTGATATATAACCCATTGCACAACAAGGATGCATGGGTGGTGACATTGTGTACGAAATTCTGACTGCAACTGGTGAATTATTTTAAAGGATTGACCAAAGTGTTATACCAAGTCTTGGGGTCACTGTTTACGAAATCCTTAGTTTAAAAACAACCGCTTTAACAAGAGCTTTGACTTTGGGCAGTACGTGACAAACTCCGATTTGATGAAGGCTCGGCCTACTAATTGTTAACTGTCCAGTCATTGGCTAATAAATATGAATACATTGGACGCAATGACACGTGTCCGACTTCATCCTGGGATGTATATTACAGTTGAACGTACATCGTCAATTTCATACAATAGAGCAGATCTGGGGGGGGGGGGGGAAGTTGCCAGTCTATGAATATTATTGAGCTTCTCTAACCGAATTAGAAGGAAGGATGCCATTTTTGACAGCTTGTTTTAATATGCAAACTTGATAGTTACATCCTATCGAAAGTCCAAGCTCTTGTTAAAACGGCTTTAAAAATAAGGCTCCTTTTCGAACACAAGCAGTATAGAAATGAAATATGTTCTAGTATTTGAAAACAGATCCATATCTATCGTCTCGACCAGAAGTAGTTATTATTAAGTATAAAAGTGGATCGATATACATTTCAAAGTAACGACTGTAGAATCTGGCATTAAGTAGAACTATTTACAACATTTGCCGACACCCTGTGGTGTATTGGGATTACTCCATTTGTTCGCCTCAACACGAGCTGCTATCATCATTCGGGATTATAATTAATAATTTTACGGCAATGACCTTAGATCAAAAGTTCAGCGTTATCAACTCGAATCAGAAATGAAATTTAGATATGGTAAAAATGTAAACATCCTATGGAGTCCTTCACTCGTTCAAAGAGTTTCCAGGAATCAGATTCGTATTGATTCTTAGTCACTTGAGGTTTTAGACACTTTTTTTGTAACCAACAAAAGATTTCGAAAATTAGATTAGAAATATTTTACATTTACAAAAAAAAGTCAATTGTTTATACATGTAGTTACATTTAATGTACACTGAGCGATTAATTTACAACTTACAACAGTTGCTTTTAAATTAGCTTGTGTTCTAAAATTGCATGTACATGTATACCTTTGAAATCTGATATCAAGTACGAGGATTTTCCACTTTACGTATCCACAACTGCATGTACGTGCATGCAGATGTGGATACGTTAAGTGGAAAATCAAAATACATTTTGTAAAAGTTGTAAAACAAGGTTTACAGTTGATCGTTAAGCTCAAAACTATTTTTATGATAACGTCCCCTAACAAATAAAAGGGGAAAAATGAAACAGAAAAAAAATTACATTTCATATTAATTTTTACTGAACATTATGTAATATCAAGCAGATCATCGTGTTAAAAAGAAGAGATTTCGGATGGATCAAATAGAGTAAAGTGTTTGACATTCATTCCATTGATGAACATAATATACCCGTATGCCATCCCTAACAAAATCATAAATTGTATGATAAAAAAAAAACCTTGAAAAGTTTTGAATGAATGCACATGTAAATTGATAAGCTTTATATCAAAATTATTTCTCCTCGATGTGTAACTCGCAATGAAAAATAAAATAAAAGATGCACACAATCTACGGTCTTGTATATATATACATGTAATTATATATAAGAGTTCTGTTTAGATACTTCTGCATTATATACTGCGAAATACCTGTGGCACTCGTAATCAAATTCGCAACGACGTTTCGCCACTTAGCACAGCCTCTGAAGCTGTTTATAAACATTTGTTTGACTAGGAGCGATTTATAACAGAACCACGTCTTGAAGGAAATTAGTCGCAGTAACAACAGACGCGGGGTTTCTTGTATTGAATGACGACCTTAATAGAAGAATTGTAGTTGATTGCGTTGTGTACTGCACATGGCGTTCTCACTAATCTACTGTGTATAAATAATGCATTGTCAGACAATATGCAACACTTATAGCTTGAACCTGTATCTAGGGAACCGAACGGAACCCCCCAACCCCGACACCCCCCCCCCAAAAAAAAAAAAAAAATTACAAAAATAAAATCAAACAAAATACCCAAACGAATCAAACACAAGAACCCCTCAAATTGAATATGAAACCATTTCTTAATTATGGGATTATTTTTCATTATTTCAATATAAAACTGAAATAATAACAATTGAATCATTTATATTTGCGGATGCCAATATTCGCGAATGGTTTTGCAGGTTAATGCTGGCTTTATTTCAGAAGAATCGACATATCAGACGAAAAAAAATGTTATTAACGTAAAAATATCGAAGTGCATCTGAGAATTTAGCAAAGAGTGTATCCATTTTATTAGCTCTCTGGCATACATGTATTTTACTGTAGATACAGAAACCATTGAGAACACTTTGTATCACAGTTGTTAAGCTTGGAATGGGAGGCATATTGATGATAAAGACATTAAATTCCCACATTTCATTTCAGAACGGCTGTAATAGCTGAGGGAGGCTGGGGGGGGGGGGGTGGTTTCTTCAGGATCACCTTTCCGGAATTTCTCAGTGTGGGGTTAATTTTTTATAATTTACATCCTTGAAAAAAATTACATAGTTTTCTTCCGGAAAAGTTGACCAAGATCCACCCATGCACTCACTTCTAACTGGAGCTGGTGATTAATTTATTGACCACCCACCCACCTAAAACTTGGAGATATGGAGACACCGTGTCTGTAAATCTGTTAAAGCTCGATCTTGTATCACGCAAACGTTGTCCGGATTTGACAATTTTATGCGATTATAACTTCTTTCGAGGGAATTTTTAAACGTTTTTTCGCCTTGATGCTAAAATAAAAAGAAAGCGAAAGACAAAAAAAAATAATGATTCTAAATCACGTCAAAGAAATAAAAGGATTCTATCAATTTCTTTGCATGTGTTCAACTTGAAAATACATACTTTGTCAAGTTTCAAAAGTGAGTTAAAAATTTTAGAAAGATATAAATTTTAAGAAAAACCCTCTTTTCTGATAATACATACCCGTATGTTATATGCAGGATGAAACGAAACTTTTAAATTGTTTTTTGTGTAAAATATCGATCTACGTTATGTTTTCCATATCTGTTATATAAAATAAGAACACATGTTTCCCTTGTTTTTCAAACATCATGTTTTGATGTCCACTTATTCTGAAACAGCAGACACTAAAACTCATAATACTTGTTACAATCGACAATAATCTTTATGGCAGCTGAATCTTCAAGTTATGTCACACTGGAGACATTAGTATGCACATTTATCTGGCCAAAAAAAAAAGAGAGAGAGAAAAAGAAAGAAAGAAAAGAAAAAACCCAAAAGATCGTACGAAATATGTTGCCCTGCAAATAACCGCGACGCCCCGTGAGAAACATTCCTATGTAAGTGTTATAGAGTGTCTCTATAATCTCTCTTTTATTATCTTTCTCTGAGATTTTTTGCGCCCATTTCTACGATTGCGAAGCACTTCTCTGCATCTGGTTTTTTTCTCCTTGCGACTAAAACGCAACTAGAGAAATTGTGCATCTGTCTTGTATGTCCAATGTATTTTGTTTGTATATTTCAACAAGTTTTGTTGATCAATTTGTTTACTAAATAGAGAGTAATCAAATGATACTTCAATTTTCAATTCTTTATTCACTCAAGACCAGTTCATTGGTATTTGAGGTTCAAAATCAGTATATACAAATGTACACAAAACAGTCAAGGATCACTGTACAGTAGGAGTAATAAAGATAAAAAAAAAAGGTTAAGTTCACAATACAGCAGGTTGTTAAAGTTGGTTTCTGGAAGAACAGACTTTGAAAATTTTCTTAATAAATCTTGACAAGTTTTTTATTTTTTCTACATTCCACATAACTTCGATTATTGGAGTTAAGTTTAATTGTTAAGTAAAGTTTAAAATTGGAGTTATTAAAGAAATAATTGGCGCAAATTGATTACTTTGACAACCTGGGAAGACGAACAAGATGATTGAAGTTTTCTAACATCTAATTAACTTTCAGTAGAAATAAAATCTTCTCGAAAGATGAAATACCTAACCAACCACCCATCTCCCTCTACCCCCCCCCCCCCCCCAAAAAAAAAAAAGAAAAAGCAATTTTAAATTAAAAATTGTATAAATCTTAACAATTATGTAACCTATCAGGCACGGGCTTTTATAATCTAAAAGAGCGTTACGAAATTGAAGAATCCTCTAACACATTTGTTTTGTGTTCCATTGAAACGAAATCGATGATGGCGGAAAAAATGGCACTTCTGTGTTTTGTCATCTGATGATGTTATATAAGATGATTTCAACCCAGATTCTTGATAAACTGAAATTACATACTACTCCGGTCAACTCTTTGTCTTTAGTTAGTCAAAATTGATGACATACGCACTTTAAGGAGGTTGGATGGTCAACAAATTATCAATCACATCGACCTAAAATTTTAACACATGGTTTGTTTAGCTATGAACTATTGTTTAGTAAAAAAAAAAGTCCAAATATGTTATCTTTTAGATTTGGATATTTTCCTACATTTCTTAAAGAGATCTTCTTCTAAGGGAGATCGATACGGTCTAAAAATGGCCACGACCGTCGAGTCCTCTTAATGTTACAATAATCCTAACTTCTAGTATTTTTGTGATCGGCTTCGGCCGATCACAGTTGTGTCCATATGAGGCATCCGGCAAATTTTACTATCTGCGCACGCATTGCGCTTTGCACTATTTGATTTACTTTGCAATGACAGCCTTATTACAATATAAAATTAGATTAAATCACGTAAATTTTTAAAAATTTTACTCTAATGCGTTTGCCTTGAAAGTAATTCAATTATAAAGTTACAAGCATAATTATTCATTTCACGCTTTTCTTCACGTATGCGTAACAATATTAATCGGAAGTTTATTTCGCTTACTAAAAGTAAAGCTTATCCAAGCATTACAATTTCGGAAATGAACAGATCAGTGCTGTATATCTTATTTATCATGTTTAATGCATGTACCGTAATGCTTTCGCATTACATAAACATAGCTGACCAATGATATAACATGCCGATCATTCCTTTAAAAGGAATACTTGTTTTCTCCTGGAGTTCAAATTAAATCAGCAATTTTCATGTCAATGTATAAAACGAAGTCCGAAGTTTTTCAATGGCTTTGATTTAAGGTTTGATTATTACCTCCTAATAGGAATTGAGGATTATCAGGTGAATCCCCTGTAAGATCTCCTGCTTAATCGTTTGGGTCGGTAACTTTTATCTAAATCGACAATCAACATTTGATAACATTTTTAGCTGCAGTGAAAACTTCTCAAATTGAATTGTTACAGCAATAACACTTTATGGCGTTATTGCAGTGCTAATAACTGTTATTTTTAAATAAATTATGATACTACAATTCAAATCGCTGCTTTCTATTAGCTGTCCTGAAAATTGAAAGCAGTAACATTTTGTTCAAAAGACATTTACATGGATCTTGAGATATATCCACTTAACTCTAATTTCAAAATTGAAATCAAATCGTCCTTATAGTTTAAACGTATTCTTATTGAAATAATATAAAACATTATATAATTTACCCCTCGTTGTATAACAGGTAAAAAATAACGTATAATGTTTATATGCATTATGAAATAATTGCAATTCAGCAAAGTTTAACATGTACCATATGGCATGCGCGTGTCTAGATGATCCGCGCGTGTTAGGCAATGTGATGGATGGATCGTGTTATTTTGACACCCCAAAAAGTTATAGGTAGTTAAATGACCTAAGAGAATCCATTCACGAGTTTCTGTTAAAATATAAACTTGTGAAACGACAACACTTCATTTACACATGTAAATCGTGCCATTATAATCTGATATATAAATGCAGATAATTATATTCTACAGTAGCACAAAGCTTATTTTTATCAGTCGGATTGACCACTCCATATTCTAATAGTCATATGTGATGTACTTCAGGATTCCCTTTCTGTTTTCGTGACAATTTTATCTTAAATCGTTATAAATGCGTGTAAAATCTATTAAAAATGGATCATATTATGACACGTATTTACGAGATTAATGCATGTTTACAACACGATCGAGTATATTGTACATTAAGCCATGTAAAAAAAAATGTGTCAGAATTTTTAGATTCTTTGTATATCAAAATAATTTAATTCTGGCTGTAACGCGCTTTCTGATTGGCTAATTTTTTTTATTTTATATCGTATAAAGAATGTTGCCTACGTCAGAGTATAAGACTAACGTCAAAAACGTAACAATACGCCTGGCGTTACGTTTGAATTTTGTACAATTGTACGTCATTTTAAAGGTCAAGTGACCGTTTTTATCTACAATGAAGAGTAAAAAAATTAAATTATAAGCAATGAATTCAGTATTTATTAGTTTTATTCGATATAAAAAGGTTTGAAACAGTTTATACCTTTTTATAAACCGATTGGCGATTTATAGAGCGTAAACTGCCCAAAACCATTCTATATCGTATAAAATAAATAAATATTGAATTCATTCCTCAAGTATTAACTTGCACTTTTTTCTTGGCGTTTCATTCAGTCTTTTACCTCATGGGACAATGAACGTTGTGCGCGAAAAAAAGCCCAACACTTTTCACCTTCACGGTATTGTTTGAGTTTTGAGTTGATGTTTAAAAAAAATACATTTTTTATGAAATATTCGTTGTTACACTAGCTATTCTGGCTACTATGCGCATTACAAATTGTGTAATTTTTGTGTAATTTTGCATTCGACGTCATGGTTTTGCTTGATGCATGTCAAAATTAAGTTAATTATTCAGACACCACGCTTTCAAAAGTAACTATGCTTAATTTGAAATTTAAAATTTAGTAGAATATTTTGGCTTTGATCAGATTTATACTGTCTATTGAGTGTAATTGAGGATTACCTCGTTAATTGGGTTTTAGTCATAATTAAGCTACATGTATTGACACTTAAAAGCCGCTTAAGCCGATAATTTCTGTAAAATGCAAACACATAGGATATAATGTTAAAAATAATTGCGCAATTTACCGAAAGTGTTCTTTGTAAGTGTTATTTTGCGATCGTCTGCCAAAACAACTTATTCAGCTGGTAATGAAAAATCGTGTTCGATGTAAATTCTTTTCATATCAGCAAACCTGACCTTAAAATTATAAACAGATATTGTTGGTAGAACAGAACAAAGTTCAGTTTTTCATTTTGTTTGAAAATAAGCTTGGCTGCTTCTATATATTATAGATCTTTTGCCCTTGATCGATTGCGTTGATTCTTTTATCAAATCTTAACTATGTTGATATATGTGAACAACAGTGTAAACCCAGTTATTTGGTTTGTTGTTTTTTTTTGCCAGTGTTAAAATTTCGTGATATTCATGATAGCGACATAATTGCAAATAATTCTTCTTGCAATACAACTCTTTAAAAATCAAAATCTCTCTCTCCCCGATCCTTTGAAGCTACACGCATTTCTCTTTTTTTCTGAAGAATACTTTTATCTAAGACTTTCGTTACGAAAAATGACTTTTCACTGCGAACATGTTTTTCGTTGTGAGTCGCGAAATGAAGTCGCTTGGGGAAAAAATGGTTGACATTTTTATTTGACTTTGTTGTAGGTAAGCTGTATTGCAGTCCACGACACGATCATTTCATGGGGTGCTGGAACTACACTGAGGCAGGGACCAGGGCCTTCCTCCCCTGTCCAGATATACCTGGATTCGCGCCCGACCGTAAGCCTGTTACATCACTTTCTATATATAGAACAGTTATTTATAGCCTTTTGATTGTTTCTCACTGCTTATTTTATAGACTTTGGGATATTTAACGAGGTTCCAGTTACGTTCATGGCATAAACTAAAAAAAGTTATAGCCTTTTGATTATATGTTATTAAATGTTTTATAGACCTATTAATAGTACATCGACAGAGGAATACATGTACATGTTCTTTGGTATACCGAAATTATAAGGCTGTAAATGTATAATTATTTAGGACCTGTAATTGCTGTTAAGCTAGTTATGTTCAATAAATCTCAGTTTGATGCTTCATTGTGTTGTCACAACGATCTATAATATGCGTTATAAGCGATAGAACGTAGTCATCATACACAAAAAAAGTCAACTTTTTTGTAATCCAAACTTAAATTGCCACATAATGTACGTTAACCTTCCAGAATGTATATATATACACTGTAAAATCACACATTTTATCCCAAAATACATCGATCTTCTAGTTTTGCTGACTTATGATTGTTACAGTAAAAGTTTTTATTAATGGAATCACAAATACTGTATATACAGAGCAACATTCGCCCCAATCCCATTTTCGAACCTTTCGCGCTCGTTAGTGGAAGAATTTAAGACTGGGATAAAGCAATAATTTTTTAACATGACATTGGACTTTCGGTAGAGTGTAAGTATCTTTTTCTTGGATCAAAACAAGATAAAAACGACTCTGGTTTCAATCAAAATATACCCCAGTTGCGTATTTCAAAGAGCCATAACTGAGAGGCCAACAATGAAATAGACAGGCCGACGTCAAATTGTTGTTTAGCATAAAAACCAAAGGCCAAGCTCTTGTTAAAATGGTTGTACTATGTAATAGAAAGAGTATCACCTACTCGTGTCTGGTTGTATTGAAGACGGGCGTTGAAGGGCGGAAACAAAACATGGTGCGAAAATAACCCAGTATGCTCATACTTCACATACATTGTAGCGTAGGTCATTGGTATTGCTACATGTAGATTTCCTATCGCAACTTCTCGACCCTGTCCGATAGAACTTGGAATGTTTTTTTGAGCTCTACCGAAAAAGGCCCGAGAAGTTGCGATTGATTAGACTTTAAGATTATGAAAAAAAATGATTCCATATGATTGTGCTGAATTTCATTCTTTGAAAGAAACTACGTCATAATACGAAGGTGTCTCATATCTTCTTAAGACACTTAATTTCTGTTTTAGCGCCACCTTAAGTATTACCAAGACACGTTGGATTCTTTTTAACACTTCACCTTTTTTGCACTCAAACTCAAGCTATTTTTGCGCTGTTTTGGCATTTTGCTGATCCGTGATTCGATTGTTATGAAATAGTCCAGGTGTTAATCGATGCATCAGTAACATCTTGCACAAGAGTATAAACACACCGTCTTTTTTCCCCCATTTTTTTCATGGCATTTTTGAACCTAATAATCTGGGATATCTCAGATGCAGGATTTTTTTATATAAGCAAACTAAGGAAACATATTTTATTCATACAGCTGTACATGTATAACAGAGGCATATCTTTAACATAACAACAAAGATGATTTTCATAATTTGTTGGTATACATTAATAAAGACAGTATTATAGCCAAAATATTTACAAAATAGCCAAATAACGTCAGGTCGGCAAATACATTCTTTACCATTGTAACTCATTTGATGGGCGTGCCAACCCCTACAAGTGACAGGTTATCCCTTGCCCAGTACACCTATTTTTCAACTTCAGTAATTAGCCTAATAGATGAAAAAGCGTCCATAATATGCAGTATCGCAACTTTTAAGGAGGCTTAATGGACAACAAAATACTCACAAGATGTTAGAGTTTTAGAAATGCTTTTGAGGCCATAAACGATCGTTTGGGCAAGAAATATTTGATGGAGCTTTAAGATTTAATTTTTTTTTCCTATACATGTATCTATTTTTACAGAACTCTTCTTTTGGAGATAAATTTTGTTTTAAAAATGGCTACGTCCATCCAACCCCCCTTAAGACAATGATATGATATTGAATTACACTCTTAATACATGTATTTCAGATTCAGCTTATTTTGACTGCTTGAGAAATGGTTCTTGGTACGTCCATCCTACCACTGGAAAAGAGTACTCAAATTATCTGGGCTGTCGAAACTTCCAGAATGTCTTAACGGTGAGCATAAGTCTTCATGTTTTTATCTTATTGTTTTGGGGTCAGTAATTGTTTCAGAAAATTATCAACAGTGTTTTTGATGTCTATCAATGAATTATGGCGGAGATAATTTGTTTGACATCATGACTTTTTCTTTTATCTCTATTACATGTATATGACAATGTCATTTTGCTACAGGTACAATTAAATACCAAACTATATTCAACGTGTTGATTGTTCTCTTTTTCAGCATACATGTACATGTATCTATACATATTTTTCATAATTTGTATAATTGCAAATATTTTTATTTAAACACTCTCACAATTAGGCAAGAGCAATTAAATGCGCACAACTATTGCGCAGCCAGCATATTTTTGGGGTACATTTCACGTAGCTATGTAACGTATTGTTGACCATTGTTACGTTTTAACATTCTGAAATACGCGTGGTCATCATTGAGGAGGAATACATATTGACCAGAGGATATAGATGATATAATTCAGAGGGTTTGATTTGATAATATGCTATTTTTTCTCTTTTATAGGACATTGAAAAGAATTTCGCCCATGTTTACGTTTCTGTGGTCGGATTCTGTATTTCATTGATTCTTCTGATTTGTTCTCTAGTCATTTTCTTCAAATTCAGGTAATTGATCAATAGCCATAGTGTACTGGAATTTAAATATTACGATAAATAAAATTTCAAAATGTAACACTTAAAGATGAATATCAATCAAAGAATCTTTAAGTTAAGTTATCAGTATTTTACACTATAATTTTTCCGTTTTCGTGTAAAAAAAAACCCTCATGCATACCCCATTTTAAGTGCATAAAATTATCTAGCTTAACCTCTAGAGAAAAACAGAACTTCCAAATATAAGATTTACATCAACTTCGCGAAAAACTCGTACATGAGACAGTCCTTTGACTAGCTCTCCTTTTTGCTGAATGATTTATCTGGTCGATTTTCCTCCGAGGGATTATAGTTGATGCGAACCCTTCATTTATAGATTGCAAAAACTATATACTGCACTCATAAATGAAATATCAATGCGAATATTTCTAAACACTTCACAACAAGCTTATTAAGTGCTTTCCAGTATTTTCAGTACTTTGATTTTCTCTATTTTTAGACAATTACGTTGTGACAGGATTACGGTTCACAAGAACCTATTCGTCTCTTACATCATCACTGCTTTCTGTTTCGTTATCTATCTGTCTGTGGTCAGCTTTGGGGATGGTGTTCTAATGGAAAACCCGGTAAGTGTACGAAATTTTCTACATACGATGTACAGCTGTAGATTTGAATACATGAATTTCACATACTGTCAGACTTGGAAGTCCAAGAAGAACTCCAAAACACAATTAATAAGCTTAAGACAGACAGACGCGATATATTGACGACAAACGTCAACACTGTTTATAACAAGCGACTCTCCTCGGCAACGCTCAGGAAAAGTAAATAAAAGATCCACGTGATTTCCTGTCATACTTATTACCCGTGAACATAAAACTATAAAACGTTTAAACGTCGCGCGATACTCGTGTTACTTAATGTAACGCTTATAACGTCAAACGACGCTCAAACGCATCGTCGCATTTTAAGAAATTCAAAACCTTAATAGCCGTGAATCTTGAAACTAAAATAAATATTCATATCGCCCATATCTAAATAGTTTTCTGTTTGCGATGACGTAACATTTTTATCCAACAGCTTTGAGAGATAGAGAACATTTGATACGTTCTCATTAGATCACATTAATTGAAATGAATCGCTGAAGGTTTATTATTACATATGATCTTCCTATTAAAATAATGTACTTAAATCGGAGTTAAAGTCTTACTTGAAGCGAATGTTTACGCTTCAAAGGGGGTCCGAGATTGAGCTTCAGTAACATTATGTCACGTCACAATATAAAAACAGAATATCAAGAAAGTACAAAGCAGAAAACTCTTTCAATGTAGTTAGAACCATTTTAACAAGACCTTGGACTTTCGGTAGTAGGTAACTATTTCTTGCCTCAAAACAAGTTAAAAATGACACTGGTTTGAAGTGAAATATACACCGATTGCGTAGTCGTAGCTCAAAAGCCAGACAAATCTTGTTGAGTTCAATGAGCTATGGCCGAGTGACAAGCAATGAAATAGACAAGGCTACGTCTTAATGCTGTTTGACACAACTACCCAAAGTCCAAGCTGCTCTTAAAATGGTTCTATACATAAATTTGACATATATTGCTTATTTTATAAACGATTTCATTCAATTTTGTGTTTGTATTCATAGCAAAAAATGAAATTGCGAAAAAAAAACCTAGGACTTCAAATCTAAACTTAACAATTTACTTCATGGTAAAATATTATTGGTGTATGTTAAAAATGGTCCAACAATATTAGACATTATATTGTAAATTCAATAACAGTTATTGAATAGATTTCAGACACATGTACCAACCGTGTACTGCCTTTGACCTCAGTATCGTTTCCCGTGTTTCTGAGATGCTAAAATATTGACATTATATTGCTTTTCTCACACATTCATAAAACGAGCAACCAGTTTTGACATTTTGATGAATTGTTTTAAGCATTAAAGGTACATTATACGTACAAAAAAGTCATTAATCACTGAAGAAAGAAAAAAACCCTGAAGTAACTGTTCCCTTTTGAGATATTTAAATAGACTCTGAGATAATTTGGTCGGTCTCTAATTGCCCTTCTGTGTAACTGTTTCTTAGATGATGTATTTGATTATACATTGAAGGAAATTGGTTTCACCTTTTTTTTTAAACTTATCTAATTTACAGTAAGAATAATCTATTCCTGTTAATTGGATTATATGAAGCTGGGCAGTTTGTTAACGATAATTATTGTTTAGAATTGATTATCCAATTAACTAAAATTTAATCATTATAGCTGAAAACAGTTAAACTTGTATATATTTACATGTATAGTTGTATATTTGAACACACAAATTTTCATATCTATTCAGGTCGTTGTTTTTAGCAGAAATATTCATCTGCCGTTATTTATTCGTTATCTTAAGTACCATATATAAATTTGTGTTGGTGCAAAAGTAAACTTCATTATGAACTTGGTATATCCCCTTGTATATATGTACAGCTATAGTTTATACAATATAATTATATTCTCTTTTTCCTAATTTGCATATTACATAATAATTCTTCCGACGTTATTCAATAATGTTACATTCCATATCTATAACAGCTACTGCATTTGCATTGTACCTCATGTATAATCAATAGCATGGAATAGTAATAAATCAATTGAAATGAAACTTGGTATTACCCTTTCAGGTGTGGTGTCAGGTGCTGCACGTGATCACGCAGTATGCCGTGGTCAGTAACTTTTCCTGGATGTTTTGCGAGGGACTATGTCTACATACGCTCATGATGCACACGTTCATTTCCGGCAACTCACTCATCATCGTCTGTCTCATCATCGGCTGGTGTAAGTAGATCTGTCTCTTAAACTTTAACACTAATTAAGGCAATATCTATCCATGCGCCCCGTTTCCTGGATTCTGTATAGAATTTAATACCATGAGGAAAAAATCCCAATACAAAATTTCAATGAAACTGAAGTGCACAACAACTAAGCATTGTCTGTTTTATTTGGCAATATTCATAGAATTTAATTTTTAAAATTGAAAAGGGATGTAATGTAATTTATTTGTTATTCATTTTTCCAAAAACGAGGTAATTACTCTAATTAATTGGACATCGTACTTGACCAGTTACACGTAGTTATATGTCAAAGTTTCAGAGTTTTATGGATTTATTTGAAAGTAAGAGACCCCCCCCCCGCCACCGGGATAATCCCTGCCAAAATTATCCCAAAGTTCATCATTTTATTCCATTTATTCCAGGGTGAACTTGTTTTTATTACTACTACAACCCTATTCATGAATTCCACTTGGTGAACACAGACTCGCTCGTTTCTGTCTTTACCAAATGCCGCCTTTTGAAGTTTTCTTACAGATTTAGCTTCTAGTCATTTTTTTGTCGATTTGATTTCCTATGATGGTTAGATTACGTTTTAGTATAAGACGAAAATAAACAGTCACATCCTAAATTTGTAATTAGTTTTTCCTCTATTGACGTAAGAAAAATACATTTTAATAGAATTTGCTACGATCAGATTGCAATTTAACACCAATTTCCCCTGGTTTTTTCTTGATGCACGAAGCATCGACTACTGACCCCCCAAGACCCTTTCCAGTGCAGAAAGGTCGAAGGTTAAATTTGTTTAATCACATATAAACAAGAGTGCTTGCATTAACCTTAAACAGTCGCGCTTAGCATTAGTGTACTTATGGTGTTATCCTAAACCATATCCTTATCTTCTTAATATGTTATCCAAAATAACTCACTAAGAACCAGAATATTTTTGTTAATGAAGAATTAATGATTCTTCAGCTTTTCTACATGTATGAACAGGTATCAGTTAACTATAATTGCCCAGAAATTAGACACAATCAATTATATTAGTACTTTATCTGGAAATAGTATAATATATTAATACCTTATTTATATCCAGCAATCTATTGCCAGACCATTAAGTACTTGATTAAGAAATAATTTCTAAGATAGCATGCACTTTTAGAGCAATATACGTGATCAATAAACGAAAACTCTAAAATTATTGCCGACAACGATTTATGTAATACTGTATATTTTGTCATGATTGAGCATAAACATTGTACTATAATTACTAATTGGATTTTTTCTTCAGGTGTACCATTGGTCCTAACAGGGATATACGCAGGATTAAGGGCCACGTTGACAGACAACACAAAATTGTAAGTGGTTTAATCAATTAACTTGAGTTCCCGCCCGTAAAAATACATAATTTTTGCATCCACAATTTTTTTAACACTACACTGAAAAAGCAGAAGCTAAACTTAAACAAAATCGGATTTTAACAGGTTGGTCAATCACTATTTTTGAGCGCAATTTACATGAATATGAACAACAGACCAAATGACCATTGCGCCGATCAGGATAAGCCTCCGTCAATAAGAAAATAGTTTAATCTGTTTTTATTCAATATCTTATACATGTATCTGAAGTCAATATTGGTTACTCTTGGTAACAACATCTTAGTCCAGGAAAGTTTGACGGTTTCCATTTCATTTTTAAGAATTCTTACTAACTTCTTCCTGTTTCATTATTATTTTATGTTGACCTTCAATGTAAAATAACCAGTAAATATAAGGATTGCTTTTGCAAGTCCGGTACCGTTTAACAAACAACTACTAAACTAGTGCTATATTGCTTTATATTAAAAAGAAAGATTAAAAAACCCATGATTTAAAGTATACATTGAAATATTGAAATTATATCAATGCCCAAAAAAAAACACTCTCAAGGATATTTATACATGTACGTAAAATCTTTTACTTTACGTAAAATAGTCATTATCCGTATAACGATCCCGATGTTTATTTGACAGTTGCTGGTTGTCAGAAAGTTCCCTGCAGTGGATCATGTTTGCACCAGTTGTGTTTTCCATGTTGGTATGTCTTAAATTTGTTGTTTAATTACTCATGCAATTAAAATTTCTCAAAAACAACTCTAATCCTTTTGACTGCTCTATCATAGCCTTGAAGTTCTCCAAATGAGGTATTTCGTTTGACGAGTTTTGATAATCATCTTCGTCTAAATAATTCCTTTGAAATATGTTCACTTTTAATCATATGCATTTGGAATGTTTTATCATAAAAATTTCAAAAGCTTAGGACTCATGCTGATCGAGAGGAGAGGCAATTAATACAGGGATACAACGTTTTGATAAGCATTAATTTCATAAAAACGTGGCATCTTGTTTACAATTTCTTTATTACTAGATGATCTTCATGGAAAAGTTTGTAAACAAGTGTAGGAAGTTATTTAGAACGATCTTATATAACTAGTCTGGCTCAAACCGGGTTTTGTTTTGGTTAAAACAAGTGCATGTGCTTTTGGCAAAATATTACAGAATACGAACACAGAAATGAAGAACAAGAAAATAGAAGGCAAAAGTATAACTTTTAGAAGGCCACAGTGTAACGAAAAGCAGAAGTAAATCATACGTAAAAAGAATAAAGAAACAATCAATAGAAGATGTTACCTTGATTTAAAGAAAGACAGATGACATAAGTCAAAAATCGGACACAAGTTAATGAAAGTGTAAATGAATGTAGGTGTGCGCAAAGTGTAACATAGACCAGATGTAAACAAGGTGAAGCCCTGACAAAGCAGATGTAAACAATTTGTAACAGAGAGGAAATGTGAACAAAATATAAAAATAATACGAGTGGAAATTATGTAACAGTTATTAAATAACAGAGAGCACATGTAAACGTTCTTAAACAACAACAACAAAACAAATGTAAGGTATTGTACGTGCAACACAGAGCATTGAAACATTCAATCTTACTTTTTATTTGAATCTCAATTTTTCATAAAGAAATACATGAGTGTACATAGTAAAAAAGGCTCAGAAAAAGACCCCACGAATGTATTACATTGGCGTCCATGACTACCCCCCTTTTTATAAAACTTTATATAAATACAACACATATTACGATCTGTCGAGATATGAGCTTGAAATCATTAAAGCCAATGACATACCCTAAAATATACTACAAAGCCGACATACAATGCTGTTTAGCCGATGTCAATTTTAATGGAAAGCGACTCCATTTTGTATAAAATTCTAACATCCAGTAATGTTAATACATTCGAGGTGTTTTTCCGAGCCTGCCGGAAAGGCCCGAGAAGTTGCGATTGACACAAAGCGGAAGTGACGAAAAAGTTAAAAGAGACCGGAAGTAATGAAAAACACGATGGCAGAAGTTACTTTTTGGGAGTTGATTTTAATCAACTCTCCTATGCAGTTGCTCAGACTAACCGAAAGTGAAACAGTATTTGGACCTCAGCACAAATCATTGCTGCTGACAAGACTTAGTTCTTGAAAATAATTAATAAATTCGATGTAATGTATGCTAAAGCATTGTTTTTCAAGGAAACTTATTTATAAATACCTTGAAAATAGGCAGATTTTAAATGGTACGAACAATTAAAATATTTTTTGTAGTCGTATGTATTCCAACGCCAGAATTTAATATAGTCTCGTTCAACTCGATGCTCGGCTGTCTCCGTAAATCCTTGTCGGAGATTAACGGTGTCAGCCGAGTGTTTGGTTGAACGAGACTAGAGTTCAATATTGCTCGGATCCATACAATTTTCGAGAAATATTTCTATTACTGATACATAGTTTGATTGAGTTAATTTTATCTTTAAATATTATTTAACATGATTCATATGGGGACTCGACTTGTTTCTCGACATTCTTGTCGAAAGAGTCCAAAAATTCATATTATTAAAATGTGCGTAATTCAAATTAAAAATTACAAGTTATTACATGTACTTGTCATGCAAAATAACATACCATTGATTTTAAAATAAATAAACATCGACAAAATCAACTCCCGTCAGTTCTTCATTACTATGAATTCAATTGTCATTCTCTTGCATACGTTAAGGTGCAAGTCAATACGATTACACTTGTACAATCATATAAGTCTTGAACTAGATCTCATGACATTTATTGTGTTTTATATTCCAGATCAACATAATTTTTGTGATCAACATCATGCGCTTGCTCGTAACAAAGCTCAAACAGATGCCCGAGGCGGCTCAGACAAGGTAACCACGGGTGTTACTAATTACTCAAAGAGGACATTATCCGATCACTTTAGAAGGCTGGGTGATCAACAAATTATCAATCAGAACTTTCTGAAATTTTTACAAATATGTTTAAGCTACATTATAAATATTTTAAAGCTATTATTATATTAAAATATTATTTGAAAGAAAAAAAATTCTTTAAGTTTTAGCTTTAAAAATTAAATATAAGCCTATACTTTTTTTTTATACAAGTTCTTCTTACGGAGACCAACATATAGTCTTAAATGGCCATTATTATTATAATAACCAAAAACCTTCTTTAATTTGATCAACGATGTTTTTTTTTAATATAAATATCAAATGAATGACCCGAAGTACTCAGTATACATATGATTGACATCAATGAAGAAATTACCCTGTAAAAGTAAATTGGTAAATAATTTAAAAGTTTAATTTTGCATCTTTATATTGAAATGTAATTAATAAAATCCTTTCAAATTTTAATTATTAAATGTGATATACTTTCTAAAGAAGAATAGTGAATTAAATGCTAATAAAATCAATACCATTTTAGGATGGACAGTTATGCAACCCTTCAATTTTTTATTATTTTTTTTTCAATGTCATATTTTCATGGCGGTGTTGCAGGAAGGCAGTCAGAGCTACGGGAATATTGATTCCGCTTTTAGGGCTGCAGTTTTTGGTCTTCATCAAACGTCCAAATGACAAGGACTCCACGCTTTATGACGTCTACACATATGCTGTAGCAATTGTTGTTTCACTGCAAGTAAGTATCTGTAAAGTAGGGATCAACTATAGAAATCCACAGCATGCGCGAATCTTGTGAAAGTGGGGTTGGGGTGGGGGTGGGGGGTTAAATGGGGGGGGGGGGTCCAGACACCTTCAGATTTTTTTTATTTAACGTTATAGAATTACCAAAAATATGCCTCAGACCCCCCCCCTTTTTTTTTTAAAAAAAAAAAATATATATAGTGTAAAAAATCTGCATTAACAACTAAACTCCAGAAGTTAAGTTCTCATAAAGTTCTGATCAATATATTCATTTTATTTTATATCCATTTAGCCACCACCATATTCATACGCGGATCCAGGTAATTTCTCCCGTGGGGGAGGGGGGGGGGGTTAAGGTCGAGGTAGAATTGTGTTTGCCGGGTGGATGGGGGGGGGGGGGGGGGTCAGATACCCTTTTTGGTAGTTACTATGTAAGAATTAAATAAATCTGGATTTTCAAGGGTTGGGCTCTGGAACCCCGCCTCGCGACTCACCTCTCCCCACCATCCTCTCTCTAGACCTGCGCATGGTACGAGACATCGACGAATTGAGCGTGCAACCATCTGTGGCGTCTGATCAGCAATGGATCAATTTACAATAGCATCGCAAATTTTTATTCACTGAGGTGCAACTGCGGTTTTTTCCCTGGATTTTCACCGAGATTCTTTGCTCGATAAACAAATGTGATCTCTCACTGATATGCAAAGGTATAATGTACAAGTATGACACCCCCTCCCCCACACAATCTTGACAAGTTTTCTGTATTACATGTAGTTGTTATAAATACTGCGCAATTCAATATGTTGCATTGCACTTCATAACTCGAAGGAGTATTGGCAAAATAATTAGCAAACAGATAGTATGGTTATTGTGTATTCATAAGATAATGAATATTAGTGTGACACATTACCATAGAGTAAGAAAAAAACTCTAAACAATCAAGTTGATCTCGCTGGCTTTGTGTTACGTCTATGATTGGATTTATTTTCTTTTGTCACGGCAGTCATACGTTACCATTGCATTGTTAAGAAATTGTGAGGAATAGTTTAAAAATAATTACACGAACAGCCGTTCAAATGGACATATTACACCAATTGATTCGATTTTTTTTTTAGAGAAGTACCCTCGAAGAAAGACAACTTTGTTTTTAATCCTTCGCTTAGAGAACGACACGCGTAGAATATATTTGATTTTTTTTTCTGTTTTGGGGTGGGGGTAGGCGTCAGTTCTGGTTGGACAAGTGGCTCGATGTTGGAAAAGTGGCTTGACCCCCCTCCGCAATAAATTAAAGCTAACATAAAATAGATTTATCGTAGTTGTTTCATTTCGTAAAGCGAATAGGAATTGTGTAAAATATTCTAGACAAAGTGTAAATTAAAACAACTGGCACAAATCAACAAATCTCAGTTCAGAACAATGGAACAATCGAAATTGGTTGAATATGTGAAATCACATCTAGGCGGAAAAAAGATGGGGGAATAATATGGCGCAAATGCTGTCCGACAGCGTATGGGCATTTTACACGCCCTATCCACCCATCTTCTTTACAAGATCAATAGGAGCCGTAGTTTTTTTTTTATCAAATATTTTTAAAGTGAAATTGTACTTTACTACAAAAAAAGGAAGAAAAAGATTAATTTTTGTAAACTTGTTTGTTGAAAAATCTATTTAGCGGCAAAGATTGAATAAAATCAAGTGATTTTTAAAAATCTCATTCATAATTAAGATTTCAGGTGCGTGAAGAAATTACAATGTATTAAAAAAATAAAAAAAATAAAATTAAAAAATAAATACTTTATCGGCTCATTGAACTTTACTCCCCCCCCCCCCCCCTCAAAAATAAAAATAAAAATAAATTAAATAAACAGACAACCAAAAAAAAAAAATCCTCTATAACCCCATGCAATTGGACTACATAACATATTGCTATTGATTTGACATTATCGGATAAAACATCCTGCTCGTGAATTAACTAATGAATCGTGGACAATGATTTGATTGGCTAGTCGGTAGTTCATGAAGGATGTCCGTAAAACTCAGATGTTGCCATATCTGTTTTTCATTTAGAATTATGAAAACGAAAACAAAGTTTCACTTCCCTGTATCGATTAACATAAGAGACACATTATGTTTTTTTTTCATTTTTAGTATGATTAGGTTTTTATGTTTTCCTCTTTGAATAGTATTGGTATCGATTTTTTTAATTCTATTTTTTTTGGGGGGGGGGGGGGCTTTTATAAATTTTTCGTTTATTTTTAAAAGAAAATAATACAACTGCCATGCTAGTCTGGATTGTCTGTGTTTTCTTTTTTTGTTATTAGCACTGTTCATTTATTTCAATCATGTACCTTATCTATTGTTTCTTTGCAGGGTTCATTTGTTTCTATTATTTATCGTTTTGATTTTTTCTTTGCAGAGTTCATTTGTTTCTGTAATGTAACATTTCTATTTTTTCTTTGCAGGGTTCATTTGTTTCTGTTATCTACTGTTTCTGTAACCACGAGGTGAGTTTCTAAAAGTTTTCAATTAACAGATGTACAAAATTTAATATTTGGAACTTTAATAGTACAAAGTTATGGTCAAAGTGAAACCGGGACTATTTCGCTGCATATCGACGGTATCGCCGCCTAGCGATTCAAGGGCATTCACTCGGGAAAGCGGTAGTGAGCGATTTATACATGCTCGTATACTAGTATATGTCAAAAATGTATCAAAAAACCCCCCATAAATTATGAACTACATCATCAATTAATATTAAAATGGGGATGTTGTCAAAAACATGATTGTACAGTTTAACACGGATAACGCATGCAGTTTTAACGAAATCCCACTTACAGTGATATCAATTTCATTACTTATATGTGGTTAAGGCTACTTCGATTCATTCTATTAAGAGAACACACTATTGTTTAAGATCACATGACTGGGTGTTTTTGTATACACGTGATTTTTAACCCAACGACCCAAGTTTGTTTGAAGTGTTAAGTTAAAAATAATAATTTAATATTAGTAATTACTGTCATGAAAAAAAGTTATATGATACAGTGTAATCAATTTAAAAGTTTCAAAATAAGATCAGCAAGCCTGTTAATTTATCTATTTGTTTTGAATATGGTATCAAATACTTAAAGTCAAATTCACTGCGCTTCGTTATATTTCGTTCTGCTGAAATAAGACATGCATCATTTAAAGAATATTTGATTTTTTTTTTTATCATTTATCTAAATCTTAAAATGAATTAACACAAACTTACTTGTCGATCAACTACTTATTCTTCGAATATGGTTTAATTTAAACTTGATTGCTTCTTTGCGACCATATTTCACTACCATTACATACATTTCTAAATTTGGAGGTGGAATATTTCAAAGGTTCTCTCAAATATTTTTAACTTTTAAATTACATCATTTCTTTTAATGACCTTCCAGGTTGTAACTCTCCTGAAACGGAGATGGCATCAGCACCGAGCCATGTTTCGAGGGAAACACGCGCGCACCCAATCGTCCACGAATTCGAGTACAACTTACACGTTCATTGACTACGTGTCCAACCAACCGTGTCTCGACAAAACCAGCCGTTGTTAAACATGACTGACCTTGAACTTGTTCACTACAGAGCAATCGGCAATCATCGGCTGTTTCCGCTATGCTCAATGTGGGAAACCCCGCGGTCGAGGAGTTCCAAGTGTGCTCAAAGCGGAAGCCTTCATCATATTGTTGCCGTTTTGTAATCATTGGTTCGCTCGAAGCGATTTCTTGTGAACATATTTAAATTTTTATCTGCATTTAGAGACAATCATTCCAGAACAATGTATTGTTTTATTTATAATTTAACTGTTGTCTATTTTATCAAAGTAATTATCATTATCATACAATGTTTGTTGACTATAAGAAATGAGTATTTTTATTGCACCTTTTTAACTGTCTTACAAACTGTATCTTTTGGTGAATTTCTCAAAACTGTACGTACATGTAAAATAAATTATTCAAGTTGTGTTTCATTTTCTATTGTGTTAAGTAATTTTATTGGTGTCTATTTGTTCAACAATTCAGTTAAATTTCAAATACAGTCATTTTGAAGCTACTCAAAAACAAATGTTGCTAGATATTGATTTATATTTGTTTAATATTATAAAAATTAAATGATATGAAAATACAGTGTTAACATAGTAATCCAAAAAGTACGCTGAGGAATATTATTGTATTCAGAGTCTTAAAATATTCGCACAACTGTGTTAATGTCGTTAAACTATTTGTTGATTAAATGTCATTTGGAATATTCCGAATCATTTTTTATATCTTGATCGCAAAATGCGTCAAGTTTTTGTCATCAAATTATTTTTTTGGCATAAAATGTAAGGTGTTAGCTTATGCAGGGATTCGAAATGCATTCGCGGATCCATAACATTTTTTCAGGGGTGGGTGTCCGAGGAATATAATTCTATGAATGCCCGGGGGAGCCTAGTCCGGATCCTATTCTACAATGTAAAATATAATTTGACTTTCACCCCCACTTTCACGTTGTGTACAATCGGAACTTCTCGGATCTTTCAGGTAGACCTCGAAAAAAAATGCTTGTCTGGAAGACCTTAGAATTTTAGGGAGTTGATTTTAATCAACTCTCCTATGCAGTTACTCAGACAAACCGAAAGTGAAACAGTGTTTGGACCTAAGCACAAATCATCACCGCTGACAACACTTAGTTCTTGAAAATAATTGATGAATTCGATATAATGTATGCTAAAGCATCGTTTTTCAAGGAAACTTATTTATAAATACCTTGAAGATAGTCAGATTTTAAATGGTACGAACAATTTAAATTTTTGTTGTTGTCGTATGTATTCCTACGCCAGAGTTCAATCATGGGCGCGCTTGATTTTCCAAAAAGGTGTACACTGGGTACACTTTTGTAAATCAAGTGCAGTGGTGTAGCGTTTAGGTGTACACCGGGTGTACACTTTTGTACACCGAGCTCGAGTCAGGGGCATGTGTTGTTGGGTGTAACACTTAAACCAATATGGCGGACGAATGTTAAGATTGGAAACTTGTCAAATGATTTGAAGTAGTATATCGGATTAGAAGTTGCAAGTAAATTGTCTTTTGTATGAAAGCCATTTAATTTCAAATGTGTTTATTTAATGGCATTCAAATAAAAAAAAGCCTTGGATTGTTGCTGAACATCAAATTCCCTGTGAAAACAGCATTCTTTTCCGCCATATATTTTCTTATCTTCCGTACACCATGTACACTAAACCCTTTAAGTGCATTTGAGATACAGTACAAAATGGTTACACCGGTGTGTACTGGTGTACACCAAGTTAAGCTAAATCAAGCGCGCCCATAGTCTCGTTCAACTCGACGCTCGGCTGTCTCCGTAAATCCTTGTCGGAGATTTACGGTGTCAGCCGAGCGTTTAGTTGAACGAAACTAGAGTTCAATATTGCTTGGATCCATACAATTTTCGAGAAATATTTCTATCACTGATACATCATAGTTTGATTGAATTAATTTTATCTTTAATTATTATTTAACATGATTCATATGGGGGTTTCTCGACATTCTTGTCGAATAAAAAGTCCAAAAATTCAAATTATAAAAATGTGCGTAATTCAAATTAGAAACTACATGTACTTGTCATGCAAAATAACATATCATTGATTTTAAAATAAATAAACTTCGACAAAATCGACTCCCGTCAGTTCTTCAGTACTTTGATTATTATTTAGTGATTGAAGGTCAATTTCGGGTATTTCAATTTGATTTGAGTTGAAACGGAAATTTTCCGAGCTCTGAAAAACAGCTAGCTCGAATGTATTAACATTTATTTTTACCGGATGTTAGAATTTTATACAAAATAGAGTCGCTTCCCCTCAGTTAATGTATTGGCAGGACGGAATTGTATGTCGCTTCTGTGGTAAAGTTTAGGGTATATCATTGACTTTAATGAAGTCTCAGACTATCTCTTATCTCAACAGATCGTTAAATGATTTGTATTTGAATCAAGTTTTATTAAAAAAAAAGGAGGGGGGTGGTATCTCAATAGATATTTATTTGAAACAAGTTTTATAAAAGAGGGGGGTTGTCATTGACTATAGGCACATACGATGTGTTTTTCCGAGCTTTGTGGGAAAGGCCCAAGAAGTTGCGATTGGATTCTCGATCTTGAAAGCAGCCCAGGAAGAGAAATACAGATCTTGAAATGAAAATCGATCTGTTGGTTTGTTGAAGTGGCCTCTATGGCCATTTATAGGCTATCTCAAACTCCTTTAGATAAAGAGCTCTGTAAAATGAAACATATTCAAATCTAAAATGTTTGCAATTGAATGTTTTCCTTTTACTAAAAACTAGATTATAGCCGTATTTATATGATCGATGATTTTAAATTTGTTGATCATCAAGCCTCCCTGAATAAAATATCATTGCTGTATATCAAGTCTGTGTCCTAGCTTTGTTTAGTTTTCTTTCTCAAATATTTTACAATTTTACGATTGCGCTCATCATAAGAGTTACCTTTCTTTGCGAGAGATATCAGTCTATAATTTTCTTGCTGTATGCATGATAGCGCAATTCAACCCAGGACGTCGTTAGATTGAACCCATTTTGTAACAAAAAATATTGAATATATACATGTAGTTACATGTATTTTACCTTTTCGTACGTTCTGACGTAAAATTATCGTACAGTCTGACTATTTTAAAGCCAGTCCCTACTGTAAATGATAACAACAAGTTGCTGTCCTTTAAAAAAGGACTACAATACGTGGACCATTTGCATGTGTTTCCAACGAAAACGTGAAAGCCTTAAGATTATCAGAGATTCCACCGACTCTAGCCCTCTGCTTTTAACCACTAAATTTGTACGTTGTATTACGTATACATGTATGTACAGCCCTGACTTTTTATCTCAGAATTTAAAGGATTCATACTTCTAAAATAATAAGATCTATCTATGAATGAAGTTTGCATGTATAGTATCAGGCATTCGGTGAATTCTACTATTCGCGCACACATTACGATTCGCACTACTTTGTTAACTCTGCAGTGACAGCTTTGTGTAAATTTAAAAATTTCATATTTTGATGCATTTTTCTTGAGATTTAAACTTTTATACAGTGACATAATTATTCAATCATACTTAAATGCTTAAAAAATTTAACCGGGAAGTTCTCTAGCCTCGCCTACTATAAAAGTTACATGTGTATTCGGAAAACAACAAAACATTGCAAATTATGCTATTTGATGCATGTTGTAGTTTCGGCATAACATAAAAATATTTCATAATACTGATAGTTCATATCACATGCCAATCATTTCTTTCAAAGGAATACTTTGTTTCTGTAATGTTTACCGACAACTTTACAATTACAGCGCCTTTGAACTTATGTGTGCATATGGCACGGAATCCTGATCCCGATTCAGATAAACGTGTGCTGGTTCCCTGAGCTACCCATTACGCACAGGAACCAGGCTAGCTCTTGCGCAGGTTGAATTTTCCCCATAGCATCCGGTTTAACCTCACTTATATATTTTCTGCGTGGACCTCAGGGTCCACGCAATAACAAACCATCACTCGTCTCCAAAATCCATATAGCGATATACAAACTCAAATCAGAGCAAAACATGGACTTGTAAAGAGATAAAGGTAGGATCAGGTGCCTAGAAGGAGTAAGCATCCCCTGCCGACCTGTCGCACCAGGCTGCCTTGTGCTCAATATCATGATCATGAAAAACGGAAGATGCTTTTAAGTCAATTCGGTGTATAAATAATAGTGTCTTTTATTAATTTAAAGACAATAGTCAAACAAGTATGAAAAGCGTCAGTCAGCATGTGTCTTTAAGTTAATAAAACACCGTACTTGCTGACAAGGTCATTGTATCGACCACAGAACTTGCGTAAAAATGATTATGGGTGCTGGCTGAATTGAAATAGTAGGGTTGTCTTTTGTCAGACTGAAATATAGTTAGGTACATGAAATGTCTACCTGTACATGTAAAAAAACATGCTTACATATGTTTAAATTAATGAACTTGAGTAACAGACGATTCCTGTCTAATAATTCTTGTAATACAAGCACATTTCTATATCGCTAATGTTACACGCAGCTGATAATATGTAAACGGTGTGACCGTTGGACCGAGCGCAGATTTAACACAGTGCAGTTTTGATTTTTGTAGAATAAAATTTATTTGAAATGCACACAGCAGGATCCGCCTGGTTGCCTACTCAAAGCATTAGCCAAAGTTTAACGAAACGTCGCGTGCTCAGTCTACATTATGACGTCATGTTTCAAACGTACATGTAATACACGTTTTGTCTTCGGAAATATAGCCGAGGAGAGTAACGTTATTCCGAACTTTTTTAAAATTTCTTCTTTCATTGTTTATCAATTTAATTCATATAAATGCCACGGTAATTAAATTGAATACTTTATTCAGTATCTAAAAGATCAGTTCATATTGATGTTAATGTTTTTATTTTCCATCTGATAATTTGATAAGACATACATAAAACCAGTCGTGTTTCTTGATTGAAGCACTATTGAAACGTATCTGGTGTCATTTTTTATTTCCTTCCATTCAAATTACCTTTTATTGAAACACTGGAAAATTTTAATCGAGTTTAGGGGCAATAAACATCGATAAGTACCAGTCAATCAATGATCGAACTAACTTTTTTAAAAAACAATGGCTGCCAATATGGCGGCGCCCATGGCTGGAAGAAAATTTTTTTGGCCTTAGTACCCCTGATTCAACTTTCATTTTTCACCGATTTTCTTATATATACGTGTTACCATTAATCCTCGCTTCGCGAGGCGGGCGAAGCCCGCCTCTCGCTGCGCTCGGTATTATTAATATTTATATAAATATAGCTAACTTACATGTAATGAGAAATAGATTGGTAACTTTATTTCAGCCTCAGTACACTATACAGTTACTAGTGTTTTAAAAGTTGACTATGTGCATCGCATTTGTTTGTAAATACTCGTTAAAAATCTACAAGGGGTCATTATTCTAGGGAGAACATTTTTCCATTATTTACATAGGATTTACAGGGTTTAAGGAGCGGGCCATTTTCTCCGCCGAATTAGATTCTTAAAAAATTACCCTCGGTCATTATTAATTTGGAGTACAATATGTCATGTTTATTTTGAATGTCAACGTGGAATGCAATTAATCGCTTGTTTTAAGTTACATGTCCTGTCCGACTTACATGGATTTTTTTTCTACATATATTTTGTTCTAATTGCTAGCAGATGCTGTCATAAAAAAATAATTTTCCTCCCAAAATAAATTTGACAGTTCGCTCACCGACTAATTCGTGTCAGACAACGGAGAACAATTCTGTTTTTACGAGTGCAATTAGTCGGCTATTTGCTGAGTTGTATTAGTTTGTTCTCCACATTTCTTGGGTTCAACAGTAAAACACGGTATAACCTACATAGCTATTATAAGTAAATCGAATTACTTTTAGACTCCGCAGTCCTAATTGAGTCCAGTCGTGCAATAAACGCTGTCCCATATAATTCACGACTAGTACGGTCGTGGCTGGGTTGTAAGGTACATAGACTGTGAATCGGTACAATTTCAGATCTCTGTCTGTAAGCCCTTGTTTCTTTCAAAGAGGCTGCTGCAGGGGGAGGGGGGCATTCTACATCAGATATACCTTAAATGTCTGGATATTTTTTCGGATCTAGGTCTTAAACCACTTTATTCTTTAAATTTAGTCAGCAAATTAGATCAGATCTACTTTAAATGTCTTATTATGATTTTACATGTTTAACTACATGTATGATATGGTAAAGGAAAAAAAATCCAGATAAATTTTAGTTTTAAAACTTAAATGGTTTCCAAACTCTTTGATTTGATTTGATTTGAACATATTTTTATTGTACAAAAATACAATTGGGATTGGGCACAAGTTCCATAACTTAGACCGCTCTCTCCCGTTACAAAGATATAATACAATAGATGTGTACACAACATTTATCACAATCCAAACTCTTTATACAGAGCTCTTCTTCTCAAGGAGACCAATATAGTCTAAAACTGGCCACGACCATTTAGCCCCCTTAATTAAGTTTTGAAATACACCAGGAAGACAACTTCCTTGAAATGATTATCAAAATTCTATTTTTATTTTTCTTTATAATAAAATATTCCGGGGTCCTATAGGATTTTTATTTTTTCTTGGTCATCAATGTAACCCTGTTTTTCAAACTGACCTTGATCCATTTTCTTTTTTAGCTCACCTGAGCTGAAAGCTCAAGTGAGCTTTTCTGATCAAAAGTTGTCCGTTGTCTGTCGTCGGCGTTGGCGTTGTCGTTGGCGGCGCTGTCGTTGTAAACTTTTCACATTTTCTTCTTCTTTTCCAGAACCACTGGGCAGATTTCAACCACATTTGGCACAAAGCATCACTAGGTGAAGGGGATTCAAGTTTGTTCAAATGAAGGGCCACGCCCTCTTTAAAGGGGAGATAATTGAGAATTATTGAACATTTGTTATTATTTTTCAAAAATCTCAAAACCTATTCGTCCAGAAAAGCTTAAACTTGTGTGGAGGCATCCTCAGGTAGTGTAGATTCAAGTTTGTTCAAATCATGGTCCCCGGGGGTAAGGTGGGGCCACAATGGGGGGATCAAGTTTAACATAGGAATATATAGAGGAAATCTTTAAAAATCTTCTTCTCAAAAACTATCAGGCCAGAAAAGCTCATATTAAAATGAGAGCATCCTCAGGTAGTGTATATTCAAGTCTGTTCAAATCATGGTCCCCGTGGGTCGGGTGGGGCCACAATAGGGGGATGAAGTTTTACATAGGAATATATAGTGGAAATCTTTAAAAATCTTCTTCTCAAAAACTATATGGCCAGAAATGCTCAAATTAAAATGGAAGCATTCTAAGGTAGACTAGGTAGTGTAGATTCAAGTTTGTTCAAATCATGGTCCCCGGGGGTAGGTGGGGGGCCAAAATAAGGGGATCAAGTTTTACATAGGAATATATAGAGAGAATCTTTAAAAACCTTATCTCAAAAACTATTAGACCATAAAAGCTCAAATTAAAATGGAAGCATCCTTAGGTAGTGTATATTCAAGTATGTTCAAATCATAGTCCCTTGGGGTATGGTGGGGCCACAAGAGGGGGATCAAGTTTTACATAGGAATATATTGAGAACATTTTTAAAAATCTTCTTCTCAAAAACTATTAGGCCATAAAAGCTCAAATTAAAATGGAAGCATCCTCAGGTAGCGTAGATTCAAGTTTGTTCAAATCATAGTCCCTGGGGGTATGGTGGGGCCACAATAGGGGGATCAAGTTTTACATAGGAATATATAGAGAAAATCTTTAAAAATCTTCTTCTCAAAAACTATAAGGCCAGGAAAGCTCAAATTAAAATGGAAGCATCCTCAGGTATTGTATATTCAAGTCTGATCAAATCATGGTCCCCGTGGGTAGGATCGGGCCACAATATGGGGATGAAGTTTTACATAGGAATATATAGAGGAAATCTTTTAAAAATCTTCTTCTCAAAAACTATCTGGCCAGAAATGCTCAAATTAAAATAGAAGCATTCTAAGGTAGTGTAGATTCAAGTTGTCAAATCATGGTTCCCGGGGGTATGGTGGGGCCACAATATGGGGATGAAGTTTAACATAGAAATATATAGAGGAAATCTTTAAAAATCTTCTTCTCAAAAACTATTAGACCATAAAAGCTCAAATTAAAATGGAAGCATTCTCAGGTAGTGTAGATTCAAGTTTGTTCAAATCATAGTCCCTGGGGGTATGGTGGGGCCACAAGAGGGGGATCAAGTTTAACATAGGAATATATAGAGGAAATCTTTAAAAATCTTCTTCTCAAAAACTATTAGGCCAGGAAAGCTCAAATTAAAATGGAAGCATCCTCAGGTAGTGTAGATATAAGTTTGTTCAAATCATGGTCCCTATGGGTAGGATCGAGCCACAATAGGGGGATGAAATTTTACATAGGAATATATAGAGAAAATCTTTAATATTCTTCTTCTCAAAAACTATCTGGACAGAAATGCTCAAATTAAAATGGAAGCATTCTAAGGTAGTGTAGATTCAAGTCTGTTCAAATCATGGTCCCCGTTGGTAGGATGGGGCCACAATAGGGGGATGAAGTTTTACATAGAAATATATAGAGGAAATCTTTAAAAATCTTCTTCTCAAAAACTATCTGGCCAGAAATGCTCAAATTAAAATGGAAACATTCTCAGGTAGTGTAGATTCAAGTTTGTTCAACTCATGGTCCCTGGGGGTATGATGGGGCCACAATGGGGGGGATAGATTTTTACATAGGAATATACAGAGAAAATCTTTTTCTCAAAAACTATTAGGCCAGGAAAGCTCAAATTTGAGTGGAAGCATCCTCATATAGTGTAGATTTAAGTTTGTTACAATCATGGTCCCCGGGGGTAAGGTTGGGCCACAATTGGGGGATAAATTTTTATACAGGAATATATAGAGGAAATCTTTTTAAAAAAATCTTTTAAAAACTATTAGGCCAAGAAAGCTCAAATTGGCGTGTAACCATCCTCAGATAATGTAAATTCAAGTTTGTTCAAATCATGGTACCTGGGGGTAGGGTGGGGCCACAAGGGGGGATAAATTTATATATAGAGAAAATCTTTAAAAATCTTCTTCTCAAAAACTATTAGGCCAGGAAAGCCCAAATTTGAGTGGAAGCATCCCCAGATCGTATATATTAAAGTTTGTTTAAATAATACTCCAGGGGTCAGGTGAGGCCACAATGGGGGATGAATTTTTACATAGGAATATAGAGAGAAAATCTTTAAAAATCTTCTTTTTAAAGACTATTTGGCCAGAAAAGCTTAAACTTGTGTAGAGCATCCTCGGGTAGTGTAAATTCAAGTTTGCAAAATCACAGTCCCTAGCTGTAGGGCGGGGCCGCGATGGCAGTTTAAATTTTTACATAAGAACATATAGAGAAAATCTTTAAAAATATTCTGGAAAAGTTTTCGGTCCAAAACTGAGTACTTAGTTTGAAAGCACAGGTTATGCAGATTTAAGTTTGATGAAACCATGATTCCCTAGAAAAAGTGGGGCCACGAAATGGGGGGGGGGGGGGGGGTATATAGGAATAGAGAAAAATCTTCTTACAGGTACAACAACAAATGGGGCTTGATATTTACAAAAAAAAAGATGTGGATAAAAATTGGCAGATTTTGAATTTTTTTTTAGCAAGATCTGCTGTACTTAGTTGTCAAGATATTTTGATACTGTAATGCTAATTTGATCAGATTTAAGGCAATTGTTGCTCAGGTGAGCAATGTGGCCCCTCGGCCTCTTGTTAAATAATAGTTTACATGTAATTGGCGACGAATAACACAAACATGATTATTAACAATTTTAAAAAATGATAGCACTATTTGTTAAAAGAGGGAAAGAATCCAAATAAGGTTTGAATTGCTTTTCAAAGCCAATTTCATTGATTTAACGTGGTTAATGGACGATTAATCAACTTCAAAGACAGATTTTGATAGAAATCAAATGTATAATTTAGATCAACATTTCATACAAAGCATGTTTAAGTTGTCAAAATCAATGCACCGTAAAGCACACAAAAAATGTAATGATATACGTGGGTTACAATTTTCTTTTGATTTTTTGAAAAGTATTTACAATTTTTTTGACATGGTGTTTTTCGCATCAATTCAAAGCCGATATTTTCAGGTATTACACCTTAAATAGTTGATAACTTGTGATGCCAATACTATCGGAGATTGTAATACTCTCTCTCTCTCTCTCTGTTCTCTCTCTCTCTCTCTCTCTCTCTCTCTCTCTCTCTCTCTCTCTCTCTCTCTCTCTCTTGTCTCATAAAGAAAGAGAGAAAGAAAAGAAATTAGAAATGGCCCTCTAGATCGGTCGCTTCAAGATGCAATACACGACTTCAAACAAAAAAGTTATCGAGATTTTCAATTAAGTACCTGGATGATAATGTTGATTTGCGCGATAAATTCCGGTTGAACTTTCAAATGGATTAAAGATGTCAGATTCTACCATTATAAATCTTTCATTTTTTTGGTCCTGTGAATTTCTGCAGGTAACGAGAGATGGCGTTTCAAGGAAAATATCTCGGATTTTTCCCGGATATTGTACTTGTACAGTGCATGGTCAAAAAGTGACCAAAAAAAAAGAGGTACAAATTTGGGACAGATTATGCATGTGACATTAAACTACTTCAAAACAAAAATAATAATACATAACTCATAACATGCCTTATAGCTTTGTCTCTTTCCAGGTTCGATTGACACTGATAATATCAATATCTATCGTGCATAAATCAAAACCATTTCTGATTAATTTGAACATAATATAATGTAACTGAACCCTCTATAGCTGCCTGAGTGAATATTAGTATTACTAATTGATGGAATGTCGGGAGTAGAACCTAATCCACTCCATGTTCCAAACTGTCATAACAATATCAATATGTTGTTACCATATCTAGAGAGATTACATGATTAATTTACGGCCACGATTCATATCCTTTAGGTCTCTCCAGGGTCTTCTATATCTCCGACAGAAATCGGCGCTCCAAGCCGGGTGTCCAATACAAAATGGATTTTCGAATTTGGACCAAATAATTACTCCAACTGGAAAGTTTAATTATCCGAAGGGAGGGCTTATTTTTTTCTCCTTCTTCTTCGGCGAATCCTGACTTTAGTTAATATGTTTGGTTGTGGAAATCGGGAACCCTGGAATACATGACGTCACGTGATTTCCTGTCCCCACGGACATTTCTGTGTTACACCAGGGGATAGTGGGTTCCAGGCCACTCACACCAAATTGTATTACTAATCAAATGCAAAGATAATCTGGCTGTTACATGAATGTAACTCTCTCTCTCTCTTTCTCTCTCTCTCTCTTTCTCTCTCTCTCTCTCTCTCTCTCTCTCTCTCTCTCTCTCTCTCTCTCTCTCTCTCTCTCTCTCTCTCTCTCTTATTATTTAACTGGATTGAAGTTACTTTGGGTTTCAAATTATTCCTTCTCGACATACGTGACGCAATCCCATCCCAAGGATCTGTTCGATTTGTCAATCTACAAGAAAAGTGAATTCGTGCTTGGGTCCATTACGATAAATTGACAACAACAACAACCAAAAAAAATAAAATAAAATAAAACATGATAGCGTGGGTGTAATGATAAGTTATCGAGTAAAACTGCACTGAAGTTCTTCAAGTGGAAAATTTCAGACGAATGCATGATGAACTATTTTCATCGCGACCAATTCACCGTTAGATCGGAGTGTATTTAGTACAATATAAATTATTTATTTAATAGATGTAAGATGTACGATTTGTAATAGTAATAGGGATAATATATAGAACAGGGATATTTTAGTTACTTCATACACAAGGGCTTGTCTTTAAAATTGGCATTCTTTGTGACCGACCCCCACCCCCTAATCTAGACTTGAGTTCGTTGATCAATATACATGTATCATTATTGATATATCAAGACCAAAGAAAAATTCTTTGCTCAATTAATGTTGCCAGGCGAATCGCTTTAAAGGGGCATGGTCACGATTTTGGTCAAAAATTGTTTTTTCGATTTTAATGTTTACAATGCTTCAGTAAGGCATTTTTATTAGGCAACCAAAATTTGATTGTCATTTGTTGAATTATAAGCGAGTTACAGAGCTTAAAATTCTTCGCTATGTAAACAAAGCTTTTGTTTACATTTTGAATGTTGAAGTGAAAATTCCAGTTTTAGACCTCAAATGAATGTGCTAATCGTTAGTAACGGTTTATTTATGCTTTAAATGAATAAAAAGATAGACAAATCAGCTTGAAAAAGATTTTTTACTGGTATATTGAACCTATGTAAACAAAAACAGGGCACGAGCCTAGCTGCAGGACTGTAGCTCCCGGTCTGAAAAAATTCGGATGGACGACCTGGGAGCTGCAGTGCCTCCCATAGTAAAAATCTGCAATTTACGACGCACAAAAAATGCGCTAGTTTTGGACTTATTAACCTTATTTCCACACAAATTCTGTAAAAATAATTAGTACCATTAAATTCTTCAGCAAATTTACTACTGACATCGTCACTTAACTTGTCTCAGATTTTCTCTTAACATGATAACCGACCTCGGAAAATGAAGTATGTTAATTTACGTCGAGATCGAGAGTCGCCATTTTTAAATGTAAACAAACTTGCACCACTTCAATTTACAAGGCTGGTGATGGTGTTTAAAAGACTATCAGAAGTAAGTGAAGTGACGATATCTGTAGTAAAATGTCCGAGGAATTTTTTGGGATCAAATATTTGTACAGAATGTGTTCGTAAATGAGATTAATAAGTCCAAAACTAGCGCATTTTTTTGTGCGCCGTAAATTGCAGATTTTTACTATGGGAGGCACTGTAGCTCCCAGGTCGTCCATCCGAATTTTTTCAGACCGGGAGCTACAGTCCTGCAGCTAGGCACGAGCCTTGTTTACATGACGAAGAATTATGAGGCCTGTATCGTGCTTAAAACTCATTGACTGGCACCCAAATTTCATTTGATCATTAGGAATGCCTTCCTAAAGCATTGTAAATAATAAAAACAGAAAAGCAGAATTTGACCAAAATCGTGACCATGCCCCTTTAAAGGTACGTAAAGATTATTTATTTGTTTATATCAAATCAGTTAAAATAAGAATTACTACATGTAGCATATAAATAGTTATATAATATGAAAAGCATTATAAAGAGCCCCCCCCCCCCCCCCACACACACACACGCAAATTATGCCAGTTGAACATTACAAATTCCTAAATTTTAGAACATCAAAAAAATTAGAATAGAAACTTAAGACAGATAATTATAGGTCGATTTGAGTTGCTGGGAAACAAACAATACATGGACATACATTTAGCTGTAAAATACCTATCTCCCACCCGATAAAAAAGCAAATATTTTTAATGGAATCGCTTTAATTGGCGTCAAATATCTTATCGTGACAGCCAGTGAATGAAATCGAACGCCTGCGTGAAAATATTTCAGTACATTCAGGTTCTGAAAAGTACTTTGAAATAAACAGATGAATGGTGTCCACTTCGGGGCAAACGATCCGATAGAAAACCGATGATAATGTGTCACCGGTGCAGTTGCATTGCACTGATTGAATGAAAGTCAGAAAGAGAGAGATAAATTCTAATAAAAATTGTATATAGAGCAAAAGGAGAGAAAAGTTGGTTGATTTTTTTTTTGATTTGTACTAAATGACTTGTCTTGATTCAGATATCTGGATAGTTGAGAAGAATTCTCGACTAAATTAACCTTCTTGAAAAGAAGAGTTCTCAATAAAGATTGAGGAAGCGACTCAGATCAAAATATTTGGAATTCTTCTTAAATAACCGTTTTTATGGCTATAAAAATTTGTATCTAAAATTCAACTTAGGTCGGATCAGTAACTTGTTGACTATTTAGCCCCCTTAATATAGTCTCTGCTCGAAGCTTCTGCCGTGATAACCGGGACTATTACATGATTAAGCCAATAATTATGCCTATAAAACGAATACCCAACTTCTTGTCCGATAACCCCCACGTGCTCCTACGTCCTCTGGCGGGAATTTGTCATGTACGCTGATATGGCTATACCACCATCGCAAATTATTTTGCAATCTGTCCTGAAACAGCGCTTTGCGGTGAAATCGAAATCTTGATATTAATTTTTTCTCTACGTGTTCCTTCGAGCTATAGTTACACGGCATCGTATATAGCTATGATAATCTACTTTATCAGGGAATGTTTTGCATATTGTTAAGTATGGTTCGTATTTATTGACGAGATACATATTTGCCCATATAATGCACTGGCAAAAAGAATGCAGAATTGTTTTTTGACGATGTACTTTTGAACGAGAAATCTAACGATTAGACCAAATTTGAAATGAGATCATCCCAAACTCATAGCTTTCTTCGTGAGTTTTGAATCAATTTTAATTTATAAATTTCATGTAAATTTTATGTTGGCTACCATAATTTACTTATTTTGTGTTTAGTGTCGTTGGGAATTCTGAAAAAGAATACATGTATATCCTTATTCGATTCTTGAAAAAAATCTCAGTAGAGATAAGTGAAATCGGTAAAACTTTCTTTGTTTTTGAGTTAGTTACTAGTAATAATGCAGTATACATGTATATTTAGTAACCACCGGAGAAAACTAAATAATTGTCTTCACGGGTTCATGTTGTAAACAAACCACGAGAAAAGTCAATAGCATTGTCGCCAATTTAAACATTAAGGTAAACTTTCCGCGACAAATGCGAATTCCCACCGGGTTGGGTTCTCATAGTAGTCACTCTCATTGTTATTGGGGTATACGTAGCGGCGGTTAAATATCATGTTAACTATATATGGTGCGGCAGCGACAATCGGTGGGGAAAAGAAGCAAAAAACCAGACTACAACGCTTTCTGTAAATATCTTTTTATTGACATTGAAAATTTTTGCATCAAAGCATGAATAAATATTATCAATTTTATTTAACCAATCAAAATATAAACATACTGATTTGTACTAATTTTATAAATTCTGTCATTTTATAATCGGATTTAGGACAAGAGAAATCAACTTCTTTTGTGGCTTTTATGGATACACTTTTTGCAGTGCGGGATTGTGGAGTAAAGGTATGTGTCTCAAAATGCATACTGTATATACAGGATAATTTTCGCCCCGCTTTTTTCGCCCTTTTACTCTTGCAAACGATTTCCCCCTGTATCAAGGTCTGCTAGACAATTAAAATATTATATATGATGCATGCTCTTTTATAATTAACACAGTAATTAATTTAATAAAGAATTGTTTTAAATTTATCCAGTTTAAAATTTGCCAAAATAACGAGGGTAAAACGGCGAAAATAAAACTGGGGCGAATATTTCCATGTATACAGCAACGGTAATCAACGGTAACTGCGTAATTGTGTGAAATTGTGTAAAATTCTGCTATAAATATTCTCAATTGAATTGAGCAATAAGAGAAAAAGTTCAACAGTTAATAATGAAAAATAATGATGAATAAAATATCGGGCAGGAATATCCTTGAAGAGACGTGCATTCGACTGATTTCTGTTCTACAATGAAAACTTATCTTTCAATCTTCTCATATCTTTGTATATAGATAAATTATGTTTTTCATCCCTTTACTCTCTTTATGCATGTACCTACATGTATGTATATACAGTCATGTACTTCAAAACAGATGGATATGCTTTTTTGTAAAGCATCACTCTTTTCATTTGCTGTGGGTTCTTTAGATATGGACCCTGACACGATAAAACGAAGCCGAAATAATTTAAGGGAATATATTGTACTAAATTTAAATGTTGCGTCTAACGATACAAGAAATGCTCGATCTGTAACGAGTTTAGCTCGCGAGTCCATTGATTCTAACGACCAATTTAGAGGATTTACGAATGGCGATGGCGATTTTTTAAGCAAGTCATTGCGGCCATTATCGGAAATTGTTAGGCGTTCTTTGAATAATTCTTCATCATTGTTCCGTATGCTGGTCGTTCATTAGGAGTTAATTCTGTAACCTGCACTTCTGAGTGAATCGTAAAATATAAAAAAGAAATTGAAGGACAAAATGGATTTGGCATTGCAAAGGATTCTGGAGAATACAGCTGTTTTATTGCATTTCTCAAACCAAAATTATCTCAGACCATCTTTCCCTCTCAGCCGTATCGTATAGAATTGAAGAAATCTCAACTCTAACATTTTCGCTAGCCAAGGTGTGGATCAGAAAACCTTGGCTAGCGAAGATGCAACTGTAGTTACTGTAATATATCCATCATTGAAATGGGGTATGTTTGGATCCATGGGGAGTTTGGGCAGAAGAAGGAGGATGATGCCTCCACCCCTCCTCTAAAAATAGACTCAATTTATTTGTAATGCAAAATTACAAAAAACGGGCATTGGAACCCGTAATGCAAACATAATTACATGTAACGACCCTCGAGCCACCCCCCCCCCCCCCGCAACCTCCCCACTCCCTTAACAAACCTAACATTTAGGCTAATACCTATCTTTAATGCCTGTCGGATAATTTAATGTTTTAAAATAATGTATGATCATTCGATTTTATTTACAATTATTCCTGAAAATTGTTACATGAAATACACAACAGATAATCATACTATATTTACATGTAAATGTCATAATTATCTTTAATTATTTGCAAAATAGGAAACAAGAATTATTCTATTTTGCTGACAAGCATAAAGGACTATTATAAATTAGTATTTTTCAGCCATTTTACGAAGGAATCATTTTTTGTGTATCTAAATATACATGTACCTCTACCTACTTTTTCACCGCTACCAAAGACCACAGCTGTTTATTATTTGTTGAATTAAGGTTCTCTATTAGTATATTCCGGTAATTAGGATGGCCCGATGTCATGTAATGCATAACTCACACAGGTGCGTGTAATTTTGAAACCAGTACACATCCAATATCTCATCAATCACTGCAAAAACAACAAACACAATAGTGTTTCTTCATTGTTTTTGGGTATAAAGTCACCAGGAATTCAGGCTGCAACATATTTGTGAGGCCACAAAAGCAGAGACAGATACGCGCCGCTCTAAATGCTTGAACAAAACGATAATGATTTTGTTTACATATACAACAATTGGTTTCAATTGTTAATTCACAAGATTGGTTGTTTTAGACATGTGTGCAGAAAGTTTTCTTTTTTTGCTAGAAAATTTTAATGAGTATGTGAGTTTTCTTTTTTTGAACATGCACTGCCAGGTTATACTTGAATCCTAAATTTTATTACACTCACTATTTTGTAATACTTGGAAAATTGTATATTTTATAAATAAAACCAGAAATGAGAGAGAGAGAGAGAGAGAGAGAGAGAGAGAGAGAGAGAGAGAGAGAGAGAGACCTTTTGTTCTGTAACAGTTATATTTAGCTAAATTTCGTGAAGAAAGCAATTTACAATGCTAATGATCAGTTTAAGAACGTCTTATTAATAAATACTTTTGCTGAAAACGAAGAAGAAGAGAAGAGTCCTCTTGTCAAGTCATCTGGTACTTAACACTTTGGAGGTAACGAATCTAAAAATATTATGTTCTTTCGTATTTTCAGTGAATGTAATCAATAAAGGGCAATTTTCGTTCTTTTATGATTTTATGAATTATTATTATAATAGTTTTCTTCTTTTTTTCACTTTCTAAAAGAAAGAGCTGGTTTAACCAATAAAAGCAAGGGCAAGGGTCTCTGTGTGCAAACAATGTAAAGAACAAAAAAAAAAAAAATAACAACACCCCAGAGTGCATTCCCCGCATTGCATTGTTATTGATAGCGTGAGTAGATGACATTCAACCAGCGTTAAAAGATAAAAATAAAAAACAAGCTGATTTAATTCCACTGCTAAAATCGGAGAAGAGATGATCTTAAATACGTTTTTGGATATAACGACCGTTTAGCAGAATTCTTTTTGCACTTTCTCTCGATCTAATAAACACAACGTCAAAACCTAATTTAAGAGGGCTGGATGGTCGAGTCCACTTTATTTATCTCCTTAAGAAGAAGAGTTAATAAACAGAGATGTAAAAAAAATAAAAATTTCATTATGATAGTTTTTAAAGCTCACATTTTTGGGATTTATCTTCACGCAGTTGATACAACTTATCTTAAAAATCATATGACCGATGGGTAATTTGATGACTACCCCGCCTCATTTTTTAAAAATATTTGAATAATTCAGAAAACATAAAAAAGCAAATTTTAATTTAAAAGAAGTTCCACCCCTTATTGTTTCATTCGTGCTATTTACATAATTGATACACACAGCATACTCATACCAGAGATGATATACTTTACTTATCACGAGTGTAACTAAGTTTTGTTCTTTCAAATATACCAATAGACGACTATCACGTGGTACGCTCCATCCAATGACGTTGCGTTATTCTTGTCCAAGGCCAAGCGCAACCTTTTGGAAAGGCCCGAGAAATTACGTTTTGTCTGAGGAAAAACAAACTTGAGGCATATTATGGAGACTCTGAAATACTGTAAAAGCCTGTAGTTTTTCGAAAAAAAATAAGGAAATACGTGTATAATAAATAAGGTTTCAGGCACGTAGCATCGTTTTTGAAAGTGGGGGGCCAGACTCATCCAAAACATCTTGACAAGCAAAAAAAAAAAAAAAAAAAAAAAGGGGGGTAATTTAAACTTTCCTAAAATCTTCAAAAATCCTAATCCGTGGGGGGAGGGGGGGAAGAATATAACTTCAATTTCACTCCTCCTTTCCTTATTTTCATATCAATTTTTTACATACTCCCAAAAAAGTAGGGGGGGCCAACTCCATGATAATTCAATTTTTTTAATGTAAATTTTAAAAAAATTGTTGCTGTGAGAAAAAGTGGGGGGGGGGGGGGGGGGCAGGCCCCCCCTGATGCTACGTGCCTGGGTTTATAAAAAACTTATATCGAATATTGTCACTAAAAACAGCTTTGATTCGTGTGTGAAATGAATTACTGTGGAATCGTCATTGTTCGTGGAGGTCAATGTTCGCTGCTTTCATGGGTAGCCCTTGCCCAAGACTTTACATCACCACAAACGTTTAATATTTATGAAAATTATCACGAATTGGCTACCAACGAAATTACGTCCCCACAAAACAGGAAAATTTTGGTTACCAACGAACATTGACTCCCACGAATCCACAGTATATATAAAAATCCTATAGTCATAAGAATATCAATTCAACTCAAAACCACCGAATACGTTAAAGATATATTCTTTATTAATTAAATATGTTACCTCGATGATTCACAATTGATACAATGAAACACAAATCTTCATTATTGTTATGAATAATAATTATACATTTGTACTATTGCAACAAATTTATGCAACTTAGTCATGATAATACAATTAAAAGACAATATAAATTATCTACAACTAAATCCAAGAAACTGGTTTATACGATATGGCAACGTTTGATACATGTATATCATTAATAAGTCAAAAACATCAAAATTATACGAACAAGAATGGCGATCATGATGCAAATATTTGTAATACAATCTTCATTGGACATGATAAGAAACTATATATTTCATCCTTTCGACTGTCGTTTTAAAATATCATACATGCAAAAAGTACGTTTACTTATTTGCGAGATGTAGCGTTCATCGGGATTTTCTATCAGGCCCTCTGCGTTGTGTGTAGCAAGGTACATGTACATGTAAGTAATGGACACGCAGTCGTAATGTAGACATGCTATTGAATCACGTATGCATTAAAAAGCATCAGAATCACCCAAATCCAGCTATAGTTTAAATTTTCACCAGGCAAGATCATTCATCGTCACAGCCAGACATATTGTACAAATCTAAACGTATGTGCTTCCAACATTTATAAAAACCCACTTAACTCTGTCCTCAGATCAATTTCTTTGAAGAAAAGTATATACATTTGAGGCCAAAACTTCGACTTGAAGCCGAGTATTCATTCGCTTGCGGAAAGATAGAGACGGCGAAGTTTGGACGTATATATTTCCAAAAGTGCTAAACAATATAAGTCAGTGTCAATAAACAGAGAACACAAAGTGATATAAACGCAGATCTGGTTTCAAATTGGTTAAATCGAGTTTTTTTTTCTGTAGACAGACAACGGTGAAACACAAACAAGAAGATGTATAATAACAGTTTCTCAGCACTAATGCCTTCTGCAGAATGTCAGACTGACGTCAGAAGATTTACGTCACAGACGTCTGCACCTGTGACATTGGGTCGACAATCGTGTATTGTGTGGCTGAAGTAGACTGCGCGCGCTTACGTTTCCCCGGTAACATGGCGTTATGTTGATTCCATTTTCGTTTTAGTAGTGAAAGAACCTAGAAATTAGAGCAATGAAAATCGATAACCAAAACTATGCGTAAAATGACTTAGAAAAAATGTATTTAAATTACAGGAAAATGAATTATTGTAAAACGATTCTTAATTCTTCATATCATAATGGTTGATATGACCTGAATTTTTTAATTATTACTTTTTTCTCTTAAATTTCAGTGCAGCAAACATTTCAACACCACCAAACGATATTTAACTCTCTAGTCTACAAAAATGCATGCAAAACGTCCGTGCAATGTTGATATGGTTGTATTCCAATTTTACTCGGCAGCAAATATGGACACTTCACAAATATAACAACAACAATATTAACCTTCACCGCAATAATCAAATCAATACAACGCTTCACCATTCCTACTGTGACATACAAAATGAAAGCACTTCTTTAACGCGGATTAAATATAGGATGTCCAATACAAATCGTGGAAAAACATTACGTAGTGATGACGTCAACAAATTTGATTAGTATAACGAGGAGTGGATATTACAATATTCAAAAACAAACCATGTGCTTATGAGTTAATAGATCAATGTGAGAGACACGCTTAACCACGACATCACGTTCTTGTGTGTGAATAAACATTTATTCACCTGCGCGTTTTGACAATAATCGGCTCATTCGAAACGAACTTATGGTCGAGAGTTGATACGAGTTCTTTAACTTACGCACCTCTCCATTGCAAAAACAGTACATTATGGATACAAAAGCACCCTGAAAGTAAAAAGAAAACCAGGTCATGGTGGAAACAAAAAGTAAAACAAAATCACACACACATTGAACTTGTACAATGTTTTACTCAATTACAGGAAAGAGAAAAACAAGAAACCAAAATAATTAAAGATTGAATAAGTTTTTAAACGCTAATCAATTAAAAAAAATCATTCTAGGAATCTTAATATTGTAAAACCTCACACACAATTCCGAGAATACCAGTTTTTATTATTATTTTATTAAGCTAATAAAAGCATTTTACCGTGTTTCAAAACAATTTTTATTTTATTTTTACATGCTGTGTGCATGCAGTGCGTTTCTCCAAACATTCCCGCTCATATTACTCACTCGTTACCTCTCTGAATCATTGCAATGAATATTATTAACTTAACCACAATCTACACTGCGTTTATTATTACCTGTAAAGGAACAAATATCGCCAATACATATTGGTATATTGTCGACAATGTCGAATCTTTGTCCTCTGGGCGCTTGATGAATATGAGAAACTGTAGGCCGAGCAGAGGAATCAAAATGGCCGTAGCTCGGACGGCCTTCCTGTGGATAGAGATGAAACTGTGTGCAAATTAAAACGATCCTCAAAAAGGAGGCACGAGAACTGAATTTTCAAATCAGTGTGTCGTCAATTACGAAGTTAAGACACTGGAATTCAATCATCTGAGGCTACAGGGTGCTTCAAATAGTTTAAGATTTACTCTTAAAATGTTACAATGTTTGTTCGAAACTTTTAAATTTGTTTTTAACAGTCGATGATGCAAAATGGTCGAATATCACCAACGGGCTTGGCTAAAACAATAACTTGAAGAAAAACCCCAATAATAAACAATAAGCTAATAAAAGTAACATTAACAAACAATGCTATTACAATAACCATAAGAGATAAAACTAGAGGGTTTTTTTAGAATATAAACGGGCATAAAAAACCCATCAATTAAAACAAAAGCCGTTCAAAGTTGAAGGTCCCACATTTAAACACCGAATTGATAGAGCCCGAAGTAATATGCTCCTTATAGATATTACCAGAATCCAGGAAAATAACTTTTTTATATGATAGTAAATACTTGTAGTGTAATGTCTCCCCCTAAAAAAACGGAATATTTACCCTTCTTTCTGACATCTAATCGCCGCAAAGTAATTTCAGCAATTTCCCCGCATTGTAAAAAGACATTAGTATCTCCTTAAGGCATGCGGAATATGAAGACAATAACCAGGAATTTTCATCTTAATGTGACAGAACAGCAATATTGCGGATCGATAACAAGTTAAGGTCTCATTAATGGCTTCAATTAATTGCCAACTCGTAAAATGTATTAAAGTAATGGTCGTCATTTTTTAACAGGTGTTTTCTCTGACAATGATTTGACTATTTGTTTGTCAGTTTTTTAGATAAATGCAGAGTTTAGAATGAGATATCGCGCGTAAGTTCAACAATATTAAATAAAACATTTTTAACAATCAAGTTATGAGTTCAACTCCATGAAAAATTACGATAGCAAATTTAATTTGGGAGATAATTTTTATTTCGTCTTAATTGTGGTGTGTTTCGGTAGCTGTCAAAGTCTTTACAAAATGTCTTTACATTGTTCACGTGTTTCAAATATCAAAGAATATCTAACAAACTTAGAGGGATCATAGTTTTACTCTTAGAGTAATAGCCAGTAAAAATCAAACTATAATTAAGTAATTAAAAATGCAATATACTGTATACAGGGTTATTTTCACCCCGTGTTATTTTCGCCCTTCTTCATTTGCAAACGGTTTCACCCCGTCTTGAATTCGCCCAGATATTGGTGTGTTTAAAGAAAATTAATCTGAGATACTGGCAATCGCCCATTCTTAACATTTGCCCGCTGACAACGAGGGCGAAAGGGGCGAAAATATTTTCCTGTATACAGTAATAAAACTTGATAATTTTTCATATTCTCCAATAATATCTTCATACATAGCTCTTCTTCTCGAGGAGATAAATACAGTTATAAAATGACCACGATCATGAAGCCTCTTTAAGGAAAGATTGAAAACATGAGGAAACATAATACTGTGTACGGTGTATTCTGATATTTACCTGGTCTGGGCGACTTCCGGTATCTGTCTGAGTTTTGTGATGAGCAGCCTCATTATGTTCACGACAAACACAACGTTTATCTAAAAAGTCAAAATTTCAAAAAGTCAAATTTTTCCCTTATATAATTTCAACAGTCGCCTTGTATATAACATCGTCGCCTTGTATGACATGACATTGTATACCAATCTGAACTGCAATTTCTATGACACAACATGGCTGTATCTATAACTGCAGTGATTCTTTTTGTAGCATACATACACTTTTTTTTTAATCTTTTGTAAGTGTAACATTATTGTTGTGAAAAAAACATCAAAAGGCCCTGGCCCCGGGGCCATAAAACTTAGACGAGTTCACTTCTTTAATCTCAGTATTAATTTTCCACTATTTATTAATTTTCTTTTGTAAAAGTGAGACTGAGATCAAAAGTTAGCTCGCCTAAGTTTAATGGTCCTGAGGCATGATGTTAATTAACTATACAAATGTTGACAAGAAGGGATACACTTAGACATTGAATCCCTTTACTTACCGCCATGGATAGGACCACGGGGGCGTACATTATCCACAGAAAACTGCTCTCGCTGCTCCAACACCTGGTGGCAAAGGGTGGAAGGAGACAAATCAAATTAATTCAATTTATTGTGCAAGATATTACAACATCGTGTGGCATGCAATTCATTTCACATTAATATATTACTTCTATATTATATATAGCGCAAGATTGCGACTATCCATAGGGAATTTGGTGGGAGTTGTGAATTACACGGATTTAGTGGTTTTGGGTTCATTCATCATACACAATAGGAGAATGACATTCAACTTATCATTTATAATTGTTTTACAGCAAATCGAAAGGATACAAATCATGGCAAAATGCCCATGGGCCTTAACGGTCACCTGAGTTTATTTTCATAGAAAAAACATTTATTTCGAATATCCATATGAACGTGTACATTTTCAAGTGGAATTTAACATGCATGGATAAAAAAAACCCACCAAAAACATGTATACATATCGTTCAGATGGCAAATCATAGAGATAATTTCACAATGCATGAAGCAATATCGGGGGGGGGGGGGGGGGGGGGGTACTTATCGTGATTGACCAAGACATTGAGAAGGAGGCTAAATAAAATAAGTTTATAAGTTTTTGACACATACACGACACACAACAATCACCCCATTCCTTTTTGTAAAGAAAGGATTTGGATCCGCACATATTGTAAAGTTAATAAGAGATCATAACATACGCTATGATATTGTCCTTCAGTGATGCTCTGACCGCACCGTAGATAATTGTTAACGGAACCGGAACTCCTGCAAAATATAAACACAGAAAGGGGTAAACTCAAGGAGGGTGCGAGGTCATGTCGTAAGATCCATCTGAAATTAAGGTGGTATGGGACATTTCCCTGTCGTGACGTGCTATTGATCGAAATAAACAAAATAAATCAAGTGTTATTTCATAAATAGTTTCTTTCTCAAAATTTATTACCAAACAGTGTAGCGCAGTGGATTAGAGGGTTCACTATGAATCTGTAAGTCATGAGTTCGAATCCCGCTGGGGATTTTAAAATTTTAATAACTTTCCAAAAAGATATTTTTGTTTTATATCTAAAATTCTAAAACTGTGAAAGTATTTTATTTATTATGTACTTAATTCACATTAATATCGGCAAACATCCCATACAACCCTAAGTTAAATGAACTTTCTGGTCATAATACATCATTTGTTAAAAAAAAAAAATCAAAAGTCAATTACAACGCTCTCCAGTGGGATGAAAATGACATTATAATTGTGAGTATTGCGAATGAAGAATACAATTCACGTGCACTTTGCTCAATGGTGACCTGATAATAGATAATAGATAATAAGATCATATGATTGTGGACAGATAACGAGAAAATTGCATCAATTGCAACAGTACATAACGTGCAAAACATGCTCTACATTTCTGCAATATAATGTAGGGTGTTGAACTTGCCAATTATCGAATTGCATATAATTGTATCATACATTCAACAAACCAGTACATCAACATCAGTGATTGGCAGAACTATCAAAATATGATTCCGCTTACCCCAACCAATTATGAGACATGCGATAATGACAGACTTTCCGGAAGTGAATGCGCTCATCATCACGGTGTGGAGATATAGTCCCTCGCAGAACATCCAGGCAAAGTTGCAGACGATCGCGTATTGTGTGATGACGTGAAGAAATTGACACCAGTCCTGTGGAATAGAACAAAATAAACTAAATCCTTATATATATATTAAAAAAAAAAAGTACAAAAAAAAAACATGTGGCGACAGGAATTTATTGGCCTGTTTAATTAGATCGTGCAGACTTTGGATTACTAATTAGTCAATCATTACACATGGGCTATGGTCTTTTCCAGAAAATATCATTTTGTTACAACATATGAAAATAGTAAGTTAATACTCTACAGGGATTAACGCAATGTTATTGAGTTAAAATCGTCATTTTATGGGATAATTAGTTCCTTTTTAATGATTTGTCTTTCTCTTTTGCCATTGTGGTAAAAACCAATTCGTTTCTCAGACGGGCATGAGAGAGAGAGAGAGAGAGAGAGAGAGAGAGCACCAAACTGAACTCAATCTAGAAGCATTCTTAATCAGTTATCAAATATGCACAGAAAAAATAAGCTGCTTCTGCTAAGTAGAGCAATTTCTCTAGGATCTTGGATACAAGCACAACAAGAGATCAACCTTGAAGAGATAAAGACATTCATTTAGTTACTGTGTTTTTTTTGTTCTATGATGTTTCTTTGCCCGATTCCTGTCAAAATGCGTGTCTGTCTTATAGAGATTAACACAGTGTGGTTGGGATCATTGAAGGGTGATCGAAGGAAGAAGCATGAGAGAGCTGAAATGCATGCTTTTTTGTAAAGACAATTGCAACAGACATGAATAAATGGTGATTTTTAAAACATATTATCTGAGAGTAATACATCATATGAACTGCACACACATCATAATATTTAAAAAGATATATCATATCTTTTTAGTTTGCTGACGATTGTTGACACGGAACATGCTCAGATTTATCTTTTTAATGTAATCGCGGTGCGGAGGGGGCGGAGGGGGGGGGGGTCACAATGTCATGTCCCCGTCTCCTACTATGTGAATTTCAGACGCACTAAAGCAAGCAGTAAAAAAAAGTCACTATAAAAGTAGACCTCATCCATTTTTGAAACAAGCCCCCCCCCCCCCCCGAAAATATTAGAAGAACAGCGCCTTGAATGTATATCTATATATTAGATACATGCTGAAAACTTAGAATAACTGCTCATAACAGTTCAATATACATCTATGTAGTTACATGTAACCGTGCTGTCCCAAGAAGTGAATAGCGTTGACCAAAGAACGCATAAACTCACCGGGTTGTGTAGAACGACGTCTTCCGCAAAATGGATGACCGACAGGTACACCAGGTAAAATAAGTCGGTCAACAGGTAGGAAATGAACAGGTTTTTGTGGATGGTGATTCTATCACATCGAAGTTGTCTGAAGGAAAATCCGGAATATAATTATAGTTGCAAATTTAGTTACAATGACTCAAAACCAAGATGTAAACAGTCATTTGGTTCTGTTAAAAGTATATTTGTGAAAGTTTTTTACTAGTATTTTGTTTAGATTTTTATTTTCTACAAAATAATTTTTTCATTCTTACGAATCAGATTTAAGACAAATGAAGATATCAGACAAAAATATGAAAGTTTGCATACTAGTGTATTTCAGATTCATTTTGCATTTAGCTTTAAAAGCGTTATTTTTAGTTTGCGAAATTATTTTGGTAGGAATGATAGATTTGTACAATTAAATTTGAAATTTTTACAACCGTTTGGTTCTTTTTTGTGTGCATTCTTCAAAGATTTAGAATGTGCATCAGAAGCCAACACAGACATTTTTTCATGCAGAGCGCAGAGTCAGCATAATTATTAAATTCCGGTGCACCTACCTGAATTTGAAAAATATGACAAGCGATATGGAGATCATGACGAATGAAAGACAGAATAGCGCTATGGTGACGTAGATGTGAATTACGTCTTTGTCCATTTCCTGCATGAAAAAAGAAATATGATAAATAAATAGATAACAAGCTCAGTTTTCTTTTTCAAGATATTGTTAACTGAAAAGCTTTAAGTCTAGATCTGTTTTCGATTCTATATACTAGTATATATACCGCTTGTCGGAAAGGACCGAGACGTTGAAATTATACGAATTACTTGTAATAAACATATTTTTGGGCTAAAACTAGCAATATTTTCTAGACAAAAGAATTTTAATAAATTTTGTAAATGCTATGCATGTATTATCAGATGAGTATATCTTGCAGAAAAAAAAATACATGAAGCCCCTTTTAATTATACATTTTCCTTGGCATTTCAATAAAAAGTTCTACTTTCAAGTATTGCAATGGGAATTAACTCAATTATTTGAAGATCCATCAACCTTAACCTTTTTTGAATACTATATAGTAGTACTATTCCATTGGGAGTTAGCTCCTTTATCAGAAGACACATTCAGCTTAACCTGTTTCATTTATTAAAACTAAGCTCGCTAATTAGAAAACATTTACCAAAAAATGTTTCATTTATTCCAATTTAGAGTTTGCTCCCTTTTCAGAAGACACATCCACAGGCACCTTAACCTGTTTTTTCTATTCCAATGGGAGTTAGGTCCCTTATATGAAGACCAATCAACCTTAAACTTTTCTGGGATCTCAATTAGAACCATTTTAACAGGAGCTTTGACTTTGGGTAGTTGTGTCAAACAGCATTGTGACGTAGGCCTGTCTATTTTATTGTAGGCCACTCAATCATGGCTCTTTGAAATCAACAAGATGTGTCTGGCTTTTGAGCTAAGGCTTCGCAATCGGTGTATATTTCGCTTGAAACCAGCGTCATTTTAACTTGTTTTGACGCAAGAAATAGATAGTTACATCCTACTGAAAGTCCAAGGACTTGTTAAAATGGTTCTATCTACCGTCACCTACCTTGATAGCGTTTTCGAAGTTAAAGCACGCGGAGTAATCTGCATATTCCCGCCCCGTGGCTGGATTTACGTACCACGTGCCGTTTTCCCGACAGTCAAAGGTGGCGTTCTCTGTTAATACAAGAACATGAAAATTGAATTGATGAGAGCGTCAAATAAACGGCTGCAAAACAATTAAAACATATCAAAAAAATATCAATACATTGCTGTTTAAAGGGGCAAATTCAAATTCAATCTTTCTGTTTTTATTGTTTACAATGCTTTTGGGATGCATTTCTAATGGACCAAATGAAATTTGAGTCATAAGCAAGATGCATGGCTCACAATTCGTTTTCATGTAAACAAGGCTCAAGCCCTGTTTTTGTTTACATAGGCTCAATATACTCGTAAAAAAAACTTTCTCAAGCTGATTTGTCTATCTTCTTATTAAATTTAAGCATGAATAAACAATTTCTAACGTTTAACACATTAATGTTACTAGGTTAAACTGAAATTTTCACTTCAGCATTCAAAATGTAAACAACCGTTAGTTTACATAGCAACGAAAATTAAGCTCTTTAACTTGTTTATAACTCACCGAATCACACTCAGATTTTGGTTGCCTATCTAAAATGCCTAACTGGAGCACTTCAAATATTAGAATAGGGAAAAATGATTTTGGAACAAAATCGTGACCATGCCCCTTTATAACACTAAATAATATCAACTGAAGCCATTTCTATAAGAAAAGGTTTTTTTTAAAAAAAAAAGGACTGGTTTCCTGAATGTTAATTACACAAATCATTGTCGTATTTTTTTCCAGAATAGTATGGTACAAAATTTGTTTCAGTGCCGTCCACCATTGGGACCCCTTTCGTCCTACTTGGACATGGTTTGAAAAAAAAAACCCAAACCTTTAGCTTAAATTAAATCAACTACCAGTATCTAAGAAAGCTAAATATGAACATGTAGAGGATTTCACTTTGATGATGTTACTGGTTATATGTGTATCTTAATTCTTATGGACGATTGATGACTTCGCGACCTTCAGTCGAATACCAAGGATGCTTTACCAAGTTTGGTCAAAAGTGGTTCTGTGACTAGATAAAGGGAAAATCTCTTATCTGGCTCAAATATTTGCTGGCCTTACTTTTGGATTAACCATAATGTAATTTTGTATTTCATCTAATCTTTGTGTTTTCGGGGTTTATTTTCTAACAGTAAAATTTAAAAAAAAAAAGTAAAAAAAAAAAAAAAAAAAGTTTCGACGGAATGGAGAGAGCATGGTTAGAACAGGATTCCGTTGACAATCAAATCAGATTACAGACGACAAACAGATGAGTGATAGAATAAGAGGCCGTCAATTTATCTAATAAACAGAAGATAAACATGTCGAACAGTTCCCCCATTCCCCGTTGCTGCTACTAGATAGAGGCGGGAATTGCACGCATGCGTCGGAATCTTTTGTATCTCCAATCTCGTGTTATGTTTCCATTCATGTTTTATTAGCGTTTTACAACTTTTTGAGTGAATTGCTCAATTTCACTCACTGAAAGAGATCCTATCATGTATTATAATGGACGGTCTCTCTGCGCTTTTATTTTCTATATGTTCTATGTGCTTAAATCTCGCATTGGCACGCCATATAGAAAACAACGCGAATTATACGGATATAGAAAACCGTAATTGATTTAGTGAATACACTAAACATTTTGTAACGTTTTTCCGCATAAATTGCGTTTATTGACATCCTCTAACATATATCTCTTGTTAGCAATGATTTACGACCGAGGAACTTAGTGAATATAATTCTTTGTGAGGTTTAATTTATTTTCATTTTTGGTATTTATTGCATGTTCATCTTTTTTTTTTTACTAACGCAGATGATTACTTCTTGTGTAACTAGATCACATTACTTGTAACAATAATGTTGTAGAAAAATTCGTGCTTATTGTTCGTTCTTTTTAGCATGCAGACAAGCCAAACATGAAATAAATGAAGAAAAAAAAATGTGAAATGCATGGTAATTCAAGAGCGAGTATAGACGATTGTTTTTTTGTTTTTTTTAAAAAAAACCACTTTGTTGAGTTTGAAGAATATGAAATTATCTGACTAAATCAAAATTGTCAGTTTTAATGTGAATCAAGGTATAATAAGGTATAGGAGAGAGCAGCGATTTGTAAAAAAAAAATATATCCGGAGTGAGGTCGAAAATAATAATAATTCTTCCATATATAATAAAAGAAAATTATTGGTTAAAAAAGTTAAAGTTGTCTGTGTAGTTTTCTTTAAAGGTTGAAATGACGATTTTTAAAAATAAAATCAATCGTGGCATCTTTAGGTCTTTGTGTGTGTGCATGGGGTGGGTGGGGGAGGGTTGATCTGCCTCTCTTGAGCTGCCAATTTCAGAAGAATGTTCAATATACTCATATCAATAGTTTAATCTTAATAATAGATAAAATTAATGTATTTATGTATGATTTTAGTAAATGTTTATTGATTAGTTTTATATTGAAAACAAAAATCTGAATAAATAACTCACGCAAATAGTCAAAACCAGGTATGGGCGGGCAGGGTTCGGTGGCCCTCGTACCTGCCTCAGTGTAGTTCCAGCATCCCATCCAATGGTCGAGTTTGGGGGCGCAGTAAGACTTCCCTGTACGAACGAGAACCAGGAAGTGATCTAAATATCTAATAACATAAAAATGTGGTTGATGGAAAACACCGGAACATAGCGAATTCATTTTATAAAAGAAGGCTGCAAAGTCACCAAAATAATTACCTATCTGATATACCTTAAAATTTTAGACCCGATCTTTTAAGGTTTGAATTTTTATTCAGCCAAAAATAAAAGAAAAAACCAATGTATTCAAATAATTTAACTTTAAAATTTTAATTTTTTTACCTGTACACAAAACTCTTCTTTTTAAGAAGGTTATTATAGTCTAGCATGGCCACAACCATCCTCCCCTTTTAACAATTCAATTTATTTCTCTCATTATATTGTCTTTTACTAATTAACAATTCCTAATTGTCAATGAGTTCATGACTAATGATTAGGAATCGTTAATTAGTAAAAGACAATATTAAAAGATCTTGTAAAAAAATTCATGTATGTCATTGCTTAAAAATATAAATTAAATTAAAAATTCATTTTAAAAAAGATTAAAGGAAAGATTTTGGATTGTTTTTATGATTTATTATGCAATGTAGAAAAGTAAAACCTTGGGTTTTATATGCATGTAATTTTTTTTATTACTACGTGTAAAGGTGTGCCGTATCTAAGCTTGCTGATTGAAGAAGGGTGGGTTATCTAAATTTTATTTCTTTCTCCATCACAGTTTGTTATGTTTCGAAGCTATTGAGCATAATTAATGTGTTATTAAATAACTGGTCGTTCATGAGAGATATAATTTCAAAATATATGACATTTCTCAGCTTACTGTACCGAAAAAATGATTGGAATCTGTTTCCCATGCAAAGAAATAAAAACAATTTCAGTTGAAAATATACAAGATCAATTGTACGAAAAAATACCATGTTTTTACGAATGTGAAGGAATTCGTTCAATGAAAAAAGGAAAGTTTGTTGGCATCATTTACTTTTCTTTAATCTTATGCTAAAAACCTCAATTACGGAATTTTCTGAAAGAAATCTTGAATACTTGGTCTATGTTTGATATGACACATGTATATCTGGTATATTACATAACTGCAATAAAAATGTCCTCGAGTTTAAACTGGATTTAAAAAAAAAAAGTGGGAACATTGGACCGCCTAAGTTTTCAAAAATGTTAGGGAAAACGAATGTAATCGTCTCTTAATCATTCGATTACTTTAGAAACATAAAAATTGTAATAGGTTATCAGAAAATAACTTCAGTCGAAACTGAGAATGATATATAAGGAAAAAGCAAAGAAGATTTACATTCCGACCGATTTTTTAAACGGAAAATTGGTTGCCTTTAAAATTCCACCATTTTTTCATCGCTCGTAATAGAATACTGATGTGTTGTAAATTTTGACTCCACGGGAGGAAAACAGAGCGGGCAATTACTTCAAAATTCAACACAGCGTGAGTCCCCCATCTGGAGAGAAAGGTGGGTTAAGAAGGTCGAGTGTGTTTTTATGCTGTAAACAATTATACGGAACCAACCAAAAAAAGAATGGTTGAAGAAACTAGACAACAATGGATTGAGGAGGTTAGCAGGTGCGCTATGCTGTAGACTGCATATACTACACTCAATGTATATTCAATTAATGCTGATCACAAATCTTCTTGTTGCATGCTTTTCAATAAAAATAACTGGTTGATTAATTAAATATTTTTCAATTTTCATTGTACTGCTATTGGACCAATTCTGTCCAAATGACGCACTAGTTTTTGGCCAATGCAGTGCAAACGACACAATTTGAGAGCACGCAAATTTTATTGGCAGAGAAATTGGTAGATTAATTTATCTATTTCAAGAGAATATAACTATTATTTTTTTGTTGTTGGCTAAATCAATTTAGAATGAATTTGCCAAACACACCAACAAACCTAGTATACAATCAAATCTTTTTAACGTTTAATTGTCTGTACACGATTAACTCTGTTGTGATGTATTCGTTTCATACGAACCATGGTTAAACAAGACGTACGATATCGAATTCTTTTTTTTTTTTTTTTTTTTTTACAAGAAATGGGATAATTATACAACATATGTAGTGCCATAGAATGTTTTACTACACGTAAATGTAAGAAGTAAGTATATGTATATATATTAAGCTTTCTTACAAATGCTTCAGTGGCAAGGAGCGAATGCTGGATTTAAAAAAAATGACTAAGTTTTGAATGCTAAATTAATAAAATGTGTATATGTACGTAATTATCTTTTGCAACATATAATTATACAGGTGTACGTAAATTTTGATACCTAAATTACATGCATTTGAAGACATATAATTACAATATAAAGTACCCTTAAAAGCATTTTAAAAGATTTATCGTTATTTCATTTTATAGTCAATAAGAAAGACTTTATTACAGATTTTCTAATATAATTGCGTATTGCAATATACATTAATCAAGGTAGGCTTATTACTGTTCAATGTTGTCCTCGGTTGATCTATGACCAATATGGGAAGAGACGATACTCTACCCAACAGAGAGTGCAAATAGGTTACTTTCTAATAAAGATTCGATTAGCAGAGAAGTCAGATGCATTAAGGAGATTGCAAGGTTCCGATTTCATTAATTACTTAGGTTGTTAACGGAAATGATTTTAGTCGTTTACTAATACTATGTGACCTGAAAATTAGACTGTGATTAAGGTTCTAGTATATGAAAGTTGTTGAAGATACGCGAAAATAATTCAACGCGAAAATTAATGTGCTCATGAATAAGCAAGGAAAATAATCCTATTGTTTACTGTTGAACTATAATTTTGAGTTGAGGAGGCTAGCTGATCGATATCATTTATAATAGCTTTCTATCTCCAGACAAAGAAGAATTCGACGAATAAAGGTTAAGCTAAATATATAAATATATGATATGATTTGCTGCAAGTGCAATTTTTTGAGACATTTTGCTGATATTGCTTAAAAACATGGCAAAATTTGACCAAAAATCGACCTTTTTTTCAAAATAGCAAAATGTTCCATCTCTAATTACCGGGTAAAAAGATCCAGATATTGAAAATGGTGGGAAATCAAAGTTTTTCATGATATTAAAAAATGCACTACAAATGCACTTTTGCAAAAGGGTCATACAATCAAACTGAATAGAACTACAGTGTATCGCTACGTCTTTGTCTTTGAAGCAGGTACACATGTAAATATATTTTACCTCAGTGGCATCGGAAGCAAATTGAAAGTAGGTGGTAGACTTATCAAAAATCTTGACAAGCAAAAAAAAAAAATAGTTTTTGGCTATGGTTAGGAATAACTTTGCAAAAAAGCCCCCCTTAGCCCCCCCCCCCCCCCCCCCCGGTTCTGACGCCTATGGACCTTGAAGTTGTTTGGACCACGATCAGATAACGTTGGGTCACGCTGAACCAGAAAGTCTCCAACTATTTACCTGAACACAGCTGTGACTTTCATAAATCGGAAGAAAAAAAAAACCACGAAGAGCAGCGCGTGTATTCCATCCTTCTTCTGTTATATACCTTATCCTCGTCCTTTGATGGCAAACTAACCACAGCTGGTACGGGCACAATAGGGGATTAACTGAGAACTAGCGAGAAATTAAAAGAAAAAGTTATGTTAATTTACCAGATGCTGTCAGCGCCTAATCCGGTTAAAAGTGAAGCGATCAGCCACTGTTATAAAGCGCTCATCGACTGCTGGTGATGAAATTACAAAAAAAAATGTTATAAAGAGGGAGCAGGGTTATAGCAGAAACTCGCTAACAGTAAAAGAGAAGATAGCGGGTTCTTTAAAACACATATAATTTAAAATTATCTATAACAGTTTAAGATTGTTTTAAATTCTTTGAAATCAATTAAAAATTTTTTTTAAACTGTTGCTTGTGTTGAGGTGGTGGTGGTGGTGGTGGGGGGGGGGGGGTTAGTTGTTGCTTTGATTCGTTTTATTATTATTATTTGGGGGGGGGGGGGGGGGGGTAGAATGGGTGGGAAGGTTTTTGGGGATGGGCAGAGTAAAGAGGATTAACTGGGGGTTGGTTGTTAATATGACCTTGTAGGCTGAAAACTTTCAAAGCAAGATTCATATTGACAAAAAAAAAATATTTATATATAGATAATTTACTAACGGTAAAAAAAAGTTTGTTGAAAAAAAAATCGAGAAGCGCATCTTGTCACTGAGTTGATATGATGCTGATCTTAAAGTGCAGGGAACACACATGGCTTGTGTTTCATGTTTTAAAAGAGTTCTTTGTGATGGGCCGCCTATCTCTTTTACTTCTTTACTTCTTCTTTATTTTTTTTTCAAACGTGAAAGAATCCAGACCCTCCAGTAAACCGTATTAAATTCGTTTTTTGAAACTATATTTTGTTGAGTAATCGGAAACGACGAAAAAAGTGTTTCTGCGTGGTGAAGGAGGGGGGGGGGGGGTGTTGTTAGATTTCAACAGTGCAGATAAAAATAAATTAACTCCAATTCATAAGGTCAAGACCCAACATAAGAAATAAGAGAGTGAAAACTTCAATACAATTAAAAAAAAACCAAACCAAAAGAATCTTGACCAGATGTTCTTTATACCGCAATAATTGGGCCACTCATTTTGACCTTGTTGAAGATTCAAAAACCCAGTAAATTGCTCGTTCAGATCCGGCGATTCAAGCATCATTGCATTAAAAGCTTATTTAAAGAAAAAAAAAATCATGATGGTATTTTTTTTTATTTCAGAAAACATAAAAAGGGGCCCTTAGGTCTCTTTTCATTCCAGGAATATGTCCAATCTGTTGTTGTTACAGAATACGTTCTCTCCTTGAACCATTAAAGTTGGATGCGGACAATTAAGAAATTCTGAAATAATAGCTTTATCAGTGAACAAGAAAGGAGAATTCTTTCTTTATGAACTAGTTTTTTACCCCCCGGGGAATTCCTCTCAAAGTAACTCTATTAGTTACTGTGGACTTGCCAGGTGAGTTTTTTGTCTATTTTTTTTTTTTCATTTCGCTTGGAACGCAAAACGGAAAACACGTGAACTATTTGAAAGCCATGCATACGTGGGGTATGAATAGACTTGCCTTGAACATATGGTGACCGGGCCGGTCAAAATCGTGTTTGAAGTCATTTACTTTGTTTATTTCATCGATGTAAAATTGCTGAATGGCTGTGGCCATTTAAAGGCTAAATATACCCCATTTTGACGAAGAGCTCTGTATAAAGATATTTGAAACCGCTCAAAACATCCCCCCTCCCCGAAAAAAAAAATGTTCTTATTTTTTTTGCTGAGTTAAGAGTTTATAAGCTGTTTATGACCACAGTTGTAAAATATTTAAAAGTTGAAGGTAAGACGACACGTTCCTCAATTTTATACAACTTTTTCTAGGAATTGTAGTTGATTTACTATTCTACATGTACTAGCAAATATAATTTTGAAACCCATTTCGGTGAAAAACCGGATTAATATTTTGATCGGAACTCTTTATTATGAGGAGATATAAACTGATCAAGGTACGTGTCGTCTGACCTTAAGGTAGATCTGAGGGGTAATTTGATGACCACCCAGCTTCATTAATGTGAAAATCAATATACATGTACATGTGTATCGTCCCTCAAAGAAAAGAAGATGGAATGTCTTTCACCTTTTCTGCCCTCTCTAGAGAAATAGCACACTGGATTACTTCTGTAAATCAGTTATTTCATAAATTGTTTCAAACAGTGTTATAAGTCGCAGGATTAAGTAACCTGATACTGCTGCGCTTGATATATAAAAAATTCTGGGGATCGTATCCAATGCCCATTTGATAGACATAATTATCATTTTTACCAGGATCAAAACGACATGGCTGTATCCAACACAGTTCACTTTATATATTAAGATAATGAGAGAGAAATGTTACAAGAATTCAAATAGTGCGGATTCTTTTGTTAATTCTAGTAGAGGTCGGAACAGATTAGAAATAAGAAACAGGTCGGGTCAAAATATTGGAAGCATTTGTACATACACCGAGAGCAGTCAATATCCGATTTCAATTAACGTGTGCCTCTATTGCCAGAATACGACTTAGAATGAGATGAAATTCGCTGAAACAATATAAATCGTATCAGATTTCGGATATACATGTACATGTACATTTTTCAAATGCCTGTGTCAGATTGCATGTACATGTATAGGTTTATTTATACACAAGACGGCACGATATTTATACACAAGACGACACGATATTTTAATATAAATACTTTATCATGCAGATTTTTAATTAACTTTCTTCTATTAATCTGCAAAATATAATAATTATTGCGTGCATACAGCAAGTATTAAAGGGAGGTTTTACTTCCACACAAGTCGCGGGTTTCACTTCCGCTTAGATTCGCGGCGGAAGGAGATTTCACTTCCTCTCCTAAAGCCGCAGCGAAAGGATTTGATCCGAGTGTCACTATAAAGAAGGTAGTTTAATTATCGACCAACACATTTTATCCAAGTCCATCAATAAATCTCTTCATCCATGTTAGAAAATGACATAATATTCAAAAGTATTGAAAACCAAATTCGTTCAAGCTGCACATTGCTTGTATATTTTAATATTCATTTATCTTTAATTGAAATCGTATGCATTTTGTCGAAATGCGTTTTTATGTAAATCCAGGTCATTCCAAGATATCGCTGTATTCTGAAATCGAACCCTGAGACGACTATGAAAGAAACCGAAATTGAACGATGACATGTCATATTCTAGCAACTTGATAATCCGTAAAAGTTTAAAAATAATGCTACTAGTATTTAAAGCATGAACTTTTGCGTTCAAAAATTTCACATTTCTATCTGAAGCAGAGAGAGGGAGATCTTTTTTAAAACCATTTTGATGGACGATGAAATGTACAACAAATGGAGAAAAAAAAATATCAATGGTCTCGAAAGCTTGTTTTTGTCCATTAGTTATTAAAAAATATGGTCGTTGGTAAATTGATCTCCAGAAGGAAAGCTATGTTAACGGTTAAATGTCGTAATAACTTTATCTGCTCCTCTCTTTATGGACAGGTTATGATATATTGTGGAAATCGTTCTCAAGAGGGCTGGATGGCCATGGCCATTTTTAGACTTTATCTATCTCCTTGAGAAGAAGAGCTCTGTATAAAATATTTGGATTTTTTTTTAAAAATTTTACTTGATAATAGAAAAGTTTATGGCTAAAGAAATCACCTCTTAAGATGTTAAGGTATATCTGATGGCTAATATATTCACCATTCGGTCTCATTACCAGAAGGATGTATAATATGTACATGTTCCAAAGCCTCATATCCTTATACTTTTAGCAATATCATACAGAACCTGCTCCGAAATTATACGCTATTTTATACTTGTCAGTACTTATAATTCGCCAAACTTTAAAAATCTATCATCTGTTTGGGGATTTTCAGAAACATAACAGATCTCAGTTGTCAAACAAAATCACGTAGATTTTTCAATTGAAAAGATCAGAAGTTCAGAATTATCATTACATCTCTGACTGTATGAAGAGTTTTGAAGGCTAAAGGTCATGTTTCGAGCACTGTACATGTACCCATAAATTAAACCGAAAAAAATCAGTTATGATCTTTTTTTTCTAGATTTAAGAAAATTTATTGTAAACTTGTAAAGGAACGATAAACAATTATGATATTTTCATATATACAATATATATGTTCACAAGAGGTTTTAATAACTTAATAATGAACAAAGCGGTCCAACAATTTTAATAAGAAGGCTGAATAGTAGTTTACATTTTTTAGACTATATTAATCTTCTTTAGAAGAAAAGCTTTGTATAAGAATGTAGGAAAATATTCAAACTTTAAGGGCTTAAATAATGTATTTGATTTTTTCTGAATCTAATAGTTTTAGACAAGAAAAAAATCATAATTTAAAACTTTAAGGTAGTCCTCATGGTTAATTTGATGACCAAACAACCTCCCTAAGGTACAATCTAGTTTAAGACAAGTAAAAATTCATAATTTAAACTTTAATGTAGACCCGATGGTTAATTTTCTAACCATCCAGCCTCCTTAAGGTAGATCTGATGGTTAATTTTCTAACCACCCAGCCTCCTTAAGGTAGATCTGATGGTTGATTTGCTAACCATCCAGCCTCCTTAAGGTAGATCTGATGGTTGATTTGCTAACCATACAGCCTCCTTAAATACTTATGATTTGGTGACATGATAAGGAGTATACAAAGAAACCTTTGTACTTACCATCTGCCGGTGCAGGTTGGGATAAAACCCGGGCTTTACATTCCGCTTCTAACATTGCAAAATATTGTCTGATATATTCGTTTTCAGTCATAAACTCCATCTCTAACGTCGAGTTAATTTAGCACTCTCCAAACCAAAAATAATAAAATGCTCTCCTCCAAGAATATAATATATATCCCTCTTTCTGGAAATCAAAAAATGTTGCCAAAATGACAATATCCTTTCGTTAAAAACAAAACTAATGATCTATTTCTAATCATGTGTCAAAATCACTTGGTGCTGACTTTCAGATTATAATTTTTATTTTTTCTGTCACCTTTTGGAAGTTTACTGCTAAATCTCTCGCGGAACATTCTAGCTGGATATGTTCCTAACATTAATAAGGTTTTCAATTTCAGAAGTCGGGATTTTTCAATTTCCTCTGGGTTTGTTATCCTGGAAGTATTTGGTGTTAGAAATATCGGAAATCACACCGGCTTCTTCGCTCAGAGTCTGTCTCCAGCTTACAAGAGATTGCTGTGTGCTCGAGCAAGCACCGGTGGTTAAATACTAAGCGCTCTCTCTTCCGCTAGCTGGATCAGTATCACATCGTCCGGAATACGATCGCTTGTCGGTTGTCGTAAACAGGAATACGATCGGCTGTCGCAAACTTCCGGTTCCAATTTAAGATATTAATTGGTTTCAGGATAATCAGATTATTTTTATTCGCCTGAAATAAAAGAAGATATATCACTGAGTTTAATCCCAGAAAGAGTTGTGAACTGTCGACTGCATGCATGTCGAATTTCAATGTGTAATGGAAGCGAGAAAGTTAATATTTAGCCAGGAATGTTGTGTAAAGGTGATTATACAAACATACTTTGTTCGACGCTGATGAATTAGTGGTTTTTATTTAGACGATAAATTAAATAAAAGCTACGAAAGTCTTTAAACTTGACGCGTTCTTATTTAACTTCAAGTACCCGTATGTTTTTAGTACTAGCTTAGTATTGTTACAGCTAACTCAATATTGACCATCACCATACTTGAATGCACATACGATGACTGTGTATATGACCTTTGATGTACGATAAGAATTTTGTTCTTAAATGACTAAATGGTTGACCTGTCTGGGACATATTTTTCCCACTTAGCCGCATGTACATGAAACGCGATATTGATTAATTTATTAGATTGTATGTGTCTGCTGTTCTCACCCCTCTGCTGAACAGTGCATCAATTGTAGTAGTAGATTACATGTGATCAATTTTCTGGAAAACCTATACAAAGTCAAGGCTATATATCAGTCTGGCATTCTAGCCGGGGTTTAGCTAGAGGACTTTGATTTAAGTTCATGTGAATTGTTAATTATTTCGGGGGCGGATTAATTGTTTTCCGTTGGTTTTTTGTTTGTTTTGTATTTTTGGGGGTTGTTTTTTGCTCGAAGGGGGGGGGGGGGGGTGTCGAATTGTATTTAAAGAAAACTATGGGTCTGGTGGTTTTCTTGGGATCCTTAGCCCCTGACTCAGGCAATTCATTTAGCTCTCTCTCTCTCTCTCTCTCTCTCTCTCTCTCTCTCTCTCTCTCTCTCTCTCCTCTCTCTCTCTCTCCTCTCTCTCTCTCTCTCTCTCTCTCTCTCTCTGATTTTAAAGAGGATAAAAAAATCTTTAAAAAATCTGCGCTCGACCGGAGATGTAGAAGGACATATTCAAGATGCAGGGTGACATGAAGCAATAGATTGTGATTGATATTGACAAAGTGGGGAGCCCGCGTGCTATATAGTGATGCATGAAAAAATAAATGAAAAGTCGATCATCCTAAGCTTTTGTTTAACGGAAATCTGGATCTGCATAAATTTTGAATTGACGTTTAGGAGGAGAGATCGTTAGCATGGTTTGAAATTTTTTGTCGCGGGATTGGAATTTTTCACACGTTAAAGTATATTTGAGTATTTTATTGTAACGATATAAACATACATCAAAATAGAGAAACATGAACACTAAGATTATTAATCAAACTCAGCTCTGAAGATTTAATATTATTAGATCTTCAACTCCATTCCTCACAATCTTAACTACACATAACGGTAGCTCCACAAACAATTTTTAATTGACAGAGTAATATAATTTCAATCCATTATTTTACCCGATTACTAAGATACCAGTTCTATAGTTATACTAAACAAACAAGGAAAGGGACAATGCAACTTCAGTGGTTTCATCAATATTCGTTGAATACCAATTTTCGTTGATTTCGTTGTTAAGTTTATCCTTGAAATTAAATATTCTTTGAAATGCAATTTCTACTAATATTTTGTATTGATAGGGTCATTGGCCATGAATTTACGTAAGTTTCACTTTATCCACGAAAATTGATACCCTTGAATATTAATGAAACTACAGTATTTGCTAGGTGTATGACTTTGGTCACGTTCAGGTAGAAGTGGGGGTGGAGGGTGGGAGAGGGGAAACAAGTACTATCAAAATGTTCATGTAATGTGCGGATCTAGAGAGGATTCAGGAAGTAAAGACCCCCCCCCCCCCCCCCAAAAAAAAAAAGAAATAAGAAATTCAAATTTATTTAAATTATATTACAAAATTACCAAATATATGCCTCGGACACCCCCCCTCCCCCCCCCCCCCCCCCCCCCCCCCGAGGCAAACTCAAATAACCGTCGGACTCCTCCCTCTGGAAACAATTTCTGGATCCGCGCATTCATGTAGGGATAGAATTATTTTGAAAATTAATGGTTGCTTATTGAATTTGCACCATGCGCGGATTATTTAAAAAGATACTCTCAACCTGAATTTTAGATTTAATCAAACTTATTTTTTACGTTTATGTACAACTGACAGACCTTAAACCCCCTATATTCGCCCCTTTTTTTTCAGGAAATAATGACCTTTCAGGGACCACAGACCCCTGTCCCATCCCCACCCCACCCACAGGCCAGGGTTTCTGACGATGCTATATATGTAAAAGTTGTTGTATTAATAGGAAATAAAAAATTGACTGATTATATTGATATTAAATAAATAATAAAATGTATTTGAAAACATCATTTCAAAAGGTATCAATTAAATTAAATCTAAAGTTCATGAGTTGACTATTATACACATTCTCGTTTCGCACACATATTTGTGTGCAAAACGAGAACAAATCAAATAAATATATAAAGTGTCCAAATGTTTCTCAGCCGTAGTAGTGATGATGCTAATGGTCGTTATATTTACTTTGCATCAAAATATTTCATACACGGACCATGTACTTGTGTGTTTGGTTCCCGGCATCAAAGCACATGAAAAGCATAATATTTTAAAACACACATAATAAATTTGGCTAGCTCTTTTTCTAATTCGCTTTTACTGAAACATGCTTGCAGCGCTCTAGTTTGTTTGGGTTTTTTTTGGCATCAAATGTTGATGTTTTTTTTCTATTTTTGTCGTTTTATTGAACATGCAGGCAAATGCAATTGTTCGTGAAAATTGCACATTAAATGTCGGAGATTATCAATGCATTTTTAGTTTCTCTGTTTCGTTGGTTTTTTTTTTCTGTTTGCAACTTTAATTAATCAAATCTGCTTTCAATATTCTAGTACGTTCGGACAATACATGTACATCTAGATTAAACTTCATATTGTGTGAATAGAAATACCTGCTTGCAATAGAACGTCCCTGGCGGACATCGATTACTCAGAATGGAAAAAAAATCCCCAGATGATAATGAGAAACCATTTATTGTATGTAACAGACCTTTTATTGTAGTGTTATTTTTCACTTTCAAAAAGTAGGCCAATGACCTACTTTTAGAGTTAAAGCTTAAGGTCACAAGCAATGTTAAAGATCGTATTCCAAATAAGAATGTCAAGGTCAGGGTTCTGCAAGTAAAAGTTCAAGGTCAACGTTAAGACTAAAGATCTAATGCATGTCTGGGACGTACATAATTTTAAAAGCTATATGTCGCTATTATAAGATTTAAAACAACATTTAGGTTTTTTCCTAATATTACTATATTTCACGTCATTTTCGTAAAGTGTGCAAGCATGAGAAAATATATGAAGTGAGAAGTATGAATTCTGGTTACTTAGCGGAAGTCTTCGAGAAAACCATTCAAAGATAAAAATAAAACATTACACAAGACACTCTTAAAAGTTAATTAGGTATATAAAATATATCGGCCCATTTAATCCAACAATTTTGTCACAAGAATAACATAAAAAAGGAAATCACTAAACTAAACCGTTTGTGGGATTTTATATCGTGCTCAGCGTTTTAAGTACATTTGCACTAAGTGTTGTACATGCTAGACATGTGTTTAACATGTTTAAAGAAATGCATCAGGTTTTAAACAAGACTCACTCCTCTTTATTGACATTATTCTGATTTCAAACAAGTATTTATTCATTCTGTGCTTTTTTACTCGTTTTTTTTTTGGTTTGCGAGCTAATAATTGTTGCTAATATTAGCGATTATTTAATATTGTATTACATGTCCAAGATTAATTTTGCTTTTAATCTACACTAATTAATTATTGATTTTATATGATAAAGAAAATTTCTAATAAACTGATGGTATTATATTGTTTGAGTGGGTGTATGTATGTGTGTATGTGTGTGTGTGTCTGGGGGGGGGGGGGTGGATGGGGCGGCCGAGCCGTGGTTTAAAGTCCATCAAAAGAAAAAAAGTGTCTGTACAACCAAATCTAATGAAATTTACTTTCAATATGGCTTATACACACGCCATGATCACTAAATATTCCACGAGCGAGAAAAAAAGTCACTTGCATTCAAGGACCGAAAATAGGACGTTAAATTCATTCTATTATGAATTCATTTTTTTTTTTACACAAATCATTTCTACAATGTAATGTTTGTGTCTTTCCCATAAATATCAGTTCAACAAAACCGGAAACACTCCACTCATATCAAATTTGGATTTCAGAAGTGCTTTTTAATTTTCGAAATAGGATGTCTTATGGGAATACTGGTAACAAGTTTGTATCACGGTTCCCTCTTTAAAATTGCTGTGCAATTGTGTGTGATAAACGGTATTAAAAAGTACATTACATACGGCCTGACATTTGCTATATTGTCTTGCATTTAGCTTTACACTGAGAGAGAGAGAGAGAGAGAGGAGAGAGAGAGAGAGAGAGAGAGAGAGAGAGAGAGAGAGAGAGAGAGAATCTCCTCCCTACTAAGCTGAGTTTTTTTCAAAGCCGCCTGCGCTCTTGAACAAGTCCATAAGTTAATTCGTTTCTTAGTTGGATATCAGAATTTGTTAATTGAATTGTCAATTTCATTAACAAGCATGGCGAACAGGATAATTACAGGAAACATATCTCCGCACTTAAACCCAATCCACCCCGGTGGTAAAGTGATGAATATTTTCTTAATTTTTATAGTATAATGAAAATATGAGGTAAAGTTAATATCAAGCCCGGAGACAGAGGCACCATCAAGCTGTTTAAAGCGATTGCGGAATAAAATAAAATCTTCCAATTCGCCCCATGGTACAGTAGATATTATCTCAAGTTTCAAATCTTGAATGAGCTTGATGGGCGATGAAAAATAAAATAAAAATTATTATTATTATTATAATCATAAAAGATTTAGACATACCAGGTTGTTTCCGAATACGTCACTAATCCGTCACAATAATTCAAAATCTTGGAAAAACTACGGAATTTAATTTGAAAAACAAAAAGTTTACAAAAAGTAAGACTCCACACTGCCAGCGCGCTATAAGCTAGCCAGCTCTGGTATCGCAACTCCGTCACACTAAAAGATACCAGTTAACACTTGGAATGGAGAGCTGATTTGCGAGTTTGGTATATATCAGTACAAGATCAATTACAATTAAGAAACGATTTCCTCACATCATTTTCGCATAGACCGCACCAGCGCGATAAGTTGGGTCCTCAATTTATAATAGCGATCGCTGTCTTCTGAACTCTTGATTACATCCAACGCCGCAGTGTTGAGGATGCTGCAGTGTGCATGCACGGATCGGTCAGAGCCTCAGATTCCTGTCGGATCAATTGTATTCTGATTTTAGATTTTGATTAATGACCGGAGCCCGCGGATAGATTCTCGCGTGAAGCTGTTTATGAAAACCTTCAGTAGTTAAGTTGGACTAATAAGTCAAACGGGATATGGAGAGATTCCCGTAGGATTTAGAATGTACTGTACGGGGTACCGAAATGTATTCTCCGTTGCTCTGTACCCGAGACATGAAATTCATGTCTAGATCACATTAGGTAAACATCACCGCTGCTATTTTATATACCCAGTCTAGTTAAGATAAACGAAACATTGTTAACCTATAACCCCGTTCCCATTTTGAAAAACAAAACTTTCCTCACCAAAACACAAAGAAACATATTCGAGTTAATATTCAATTTTTAAAAAGAAAAAAAATCAAAGTCTAAATATAAACACGGATTTACAAGAACCATTAGCTGCACGGGTGTAGCACATACATGAATGAAAAATGAACGGTTTAAACTTTTGTTTGTTCGGAAAATACTGTATGACAATAACTCAATAAGATGATAGTTCCGACATCATGATTAGTCCCTTATAGTTGTCATGAATTGAAAAAGAATCTCTCTCTCTCTCTCTCTCTCTCTCTCTCTCTCTCTCTCTCTCTGAGAGACTCTTCTACAAAGAGACGGAGAGATGAGAAAAAAATGCCTTTTGAGACTCTAATGATATCAAACCATTTCATTATAAATATATAAGTATACCCTCGAGACTCCGTGAAAAAACTCTCTGCTTACATTGAGAGATAACGACTTTAATTGCTTTAAGTGTTCGATAGCGCCGCTTTGGCCAATACATATAAGAGTCAATTGATACACAAGCTGAAGGTTGCTCCACAGCTAGTATTGAATTTTCATAATTAAATATGTATTCACTTCAGGAACGAGATCTGATACTGCGTTGTTTCTTTAAAACAAGCAGTAATTATTTGAATATTATGTTGGTCAACTTGTAGTAGTTCTTAGATAGAAGTACATGTATTACATTTTTGTATGAATTTTTACGTGCGACGATATATTTCAGTCGCTTTCTAGAGACGATGCAATCGCAAAAAATACAATTATACTCAACTTTTTCGCGTGCGAGAATTTTTCGCGAGGTTCGTTGTTTTGAATATTTCTCACCGCGAACAAGACATCAAATGTCTCTAATATAATTTTATTTTCCATATTACATTGTATTTTTTTTTTAAAAATTATCGCAGAAAAAAAAAATCACCCACTTATAATTGGTTAATCGCGAAATAATGTTCTCGCGAATAAAAGTTGATTTATATTATTGAAAGCATGTGAAGTGCGATTTTAGATACAATTCCTTGTTTTTAATAACTAATAATGATTGATAAATAAATAATGATTAATCAAATGAAATCTGTAATTATTATTTGACGGTGTTATCAGTTTAAGAGAACTGTGTGTTTAGGGTATGCTTATTATTACGGTACTAAGCATTTTTCCGACAATGTGTGTTCCTATTATACCGACATAGACCACCAAAGAAAACAAAAATATTGCTTCAATTTTTTTTGTTCTGCAGAAAGTATGTCAAAGCTCAAAACATTTTTTTTTTGGAATGACAGACATGATTTAGATATATTATATGCATACATCTGACTTCTAGGCGACAGAGATCCGTCCTTATTTACACAACAGCATTATCTTGGTGGTTTATTGATGAATCTTGTAAGTTCCAGTGTATACATGTAATTGTAGCTCAGTATGCATATCAATATGATTATGATATATATCAATATCAGAGAGAGAAAGAGAGAGAGAGAGAGAGAGAGAGAATATATAAAGCAAATCAATTAATTTATTCGTAATAAATTAATTCAAACATTATATTTACATTTCATCGTCGGAAACCCATGGCCATATACACTTCCTTAAAGGATATCTATTCCTTAGCAAATATATACGTGTACAGACTTTATATATACATCAATTTAACAGCGCATTCATACACTCACATGAATTATCTTAATATTATAATCCAAAATACTGATGCTGAATCAGATTTATACGTGTATAATAAATTAAACCTACATGTAACATGATCAATATACGTGTATAGGGACCTCAATATTAATTTACAATATCTCGGTTGTTAATAATTCATCAATACACTAGCAATTCTCCATATTTTTCTTCCCAGTTCTCAATTAAGTGACCAATATTCTGTTATTATCAGATAATTCAAGGATAAAAATATATATTATATATAATAGATACGTGCGGGCGTACGTGTGCTTTGTTTGGGGATGTCAGTCGTTTCCATGAAATTATTGATGAAAGTAGAAGCTTGCGTGGGTGACCATTCTCATTGGATTTTCTTTTTTTTTTTATTTACTCGATCCTTCACCTTGAATCCATATACTAGTAGGCGCTTGCTTCTGTGAACATGTTCAGCCCATACTGTATACAGGGAAATATTCGCTCCCGTTTTATTTTAGCCCCTATTTCACTCGTTGTCAAAAGGTGAATTTAAGACTGGGCGAATTTTATATTGCAAATAATATCTTTGTTAATACAACTGCATCTGGATGAATTCAAGACGTGGCGAGACTGTTTGCAATTGTTAAAGGGCGAAAATAACATGGGACGAAAATTACCCTGTACACATAAGTATAATATCACATCTAATTACGTGAAGTACTTACCCCCTTCAGTGAATTACAATCATTTCGAAACGAAATATTTAGCATCACTCTCCTCTACGATAGTTGACCTACAAAATGATATATATGGCGACATTGCTGCTATTATTTGTTTTCGGGGGGGGGGGGGGGGGGGGTTATATACTAAAACAACTTCTAAACAATACTCGCCGAACAGAAAAATCTGCTTTCATTCTTTGTGCAAAGATATTCACGAAATAGTATATATGTAATGAAGACTGAGATTCAGGTATGGATCAAGAAATTTTATCCCAGAGTTAGGGATCTCGGGGACGAATTCTGTTCGGTAGGGGAAGAGAGACCTTGTTTTGCCCATTTAATTTATTTACTATTTAGCTACGTAATTTGAATAAGTTTGAACTTTCCATGGCCTGGGGTGAGGGGTGGGGTGGGGGTGGGGGAAGCCTGACCACCCCGCCCCGACACCTCTAGACGATTTATCTTAATTTAGCATATTCTGGTGGCACCCTTTAATAGTTTATTTCTAAGGAGAAAATATACGTGTATTTCTGTTCGCTTTCTTTTATATCATAAAAGCGATTCATATGGAATTGTTCTCAGCTCGCCTACACTGTTTAGCAATGGTTGTACGGAAACTTTAACTTCTGTCTCTCTATTCATGTGGTGAACGTATAAACATTGACATTCATCACGCAAAACACACAAAAATCCAGTAATAAAGTTTATTACTTTTTAAAGTTATCATTACTTGCATTGCAAAAACATAACAGCATGTGGCCAAAGAAATAAAAACGCAACATAAAAATTTAACCAAGGCACATTTATTTACAGAACATATCAGGAATATTTAGATTCACCAATACATGTAAGCCCCCCCCCCCCCCCCAAAAAAAAAAAAATTAACAAAATAAAAAAAAATTAACAAAGATCAATCGATTCAAAACACTCGGCATATAATATTATAAAGAATGAAATCGCCCCCTCCTACGCGACATCTTGTGATCACTCACAGAGAATAAAACAATGGCTATGGGGCGAGTTTATCAGAAAGGAACCGATTTTTTGTTTATTGATATCATTGTATGATTAAGTGTGTGATTTCTCGTGGAATTAATCATCTTGTCAATTCTCCGCGACTTTTTTGTTCATCACCGTTTTATTCAAGGTATCATTTTGCGATAAAAACGTATTTTTACATTATCAACATACATAAATGTTTTCATAATCGCAGTGGTGTTTTCCATTTCCAGATTATTGGAGATCGTTTTGTAATCGCATCGATTTCTTTTTTACATTCAATACATTTTTCCAATTTTATCCAGTACTTTTTTCGTTTATCAAAGTGTACTTCAATACCTGCGATAATATATATTTTAAATTAGCTAGTTCGTATAAGAACTGTTCAAAATAACTTGATAATTTGCACTGCTGTGTTTTCATGGGTGAAAAAATATGAATACAATTAAATTACGAAAAATTTCCTCCCATAAAAAAATCCAGCTGATCTGCAGAGTACAGTCAGACAAATGTTTCATTCTCTGAAAGTAATTTGTCCGAATTTTGTTCAAACCGGAATCCCTCCCGAGGTTTATGATGAAATAAATAAAATTCGTAATAAGTTAAAATGCCTTGGCGACTACAGATCCTGTACCATCAGTCGGAGAACTTCCGTGGTTCTACAATTAGTTTCCAACTTGTACTTCCTGTCGATTGATAAAAAAATGGAGTCTCCCGTACTTAACAACGTTGTACGATCTGCGACCGGATGTAAAGCGAATTGTAAATAAGTTCGAACATCATGCCTTCTCTTTTTTTGCGAAACCTTGAGCTTTTAACTGCTTTAAAGTAAAGAAATCATAAATTGAGAGTGACCAATTAATTAAACATTATTTTGATTGCATACTCGAAATTAAAATTGGTAATGGATGAACTTTATTTTGTCAACAGAAGATGCAAGTTTAATATGATGCTTGTACTGACTGTAATTATGGTATTTACGATTTACAAGGATTAAAAATATTAAAGAAATATGTAAATAGATGTAAAATGAATAGATTTTAAAGTTCCAACAGAACGCCTTAGCTTAATCTCAATCGTACGATTTCTGCAACTAAAGTACACGTGTGTTGTCCTTTTCAGCAAAAGTCATGCATTTACATTATAAATTAAAAAGTACAAAATGACGTTTGTTCGCCACGTGATTTTATTTTTATGACGCCACGAGAGTTTTTTCGGTTTCGGGTTATCTGATCATGCAGACACATTGATTATTATATCATTTTAGCGTAAATGAATGTAACATCGACATTGATTTAACCACGCCTAGAAAAATTCATTAAAGAAAGTGATCTACGGCATTTGCCACACCAACACGTTTCATTAGAAATAAAGGGTATTTTGTTTTGAAGTTATAAAATGTACCAAAAAATTGCAAATATTTGTACATCAAATTAGAAAGATAACTTGATGGAAATGATTTTCTATTTTTTTTCGTTTGATTTATGATGACTTTGGATTCTTACTTCATGATCCTAAAAATTCAAAAGTCAAATTAAAGCTTATAAACATGAATATTTTGACTAATCAGTTAGAGTCCTTTACAGAAGACTATAGATTTTTTGGGGTTTGTGCTATAAAGTCTTTTAACCTTGATATACAAAGACTGGTTTGCTTAATTTGTTTTTAGTGTTGTTGATTCGATCATTGAGTTATATAAATTAAAACAACAGACTGACTAAATAGTCAGTCATTGCATGGATTATCTAAGCTATATTGTATGTCGAAATGGTACTCGCATATTATATATTTCATTTAAGATCAGCATCATATTTTTTTCTTGTTTTGATACGTTATAACATAAAAGCACTCAAAAACCAAATGCGTTTTTCCAAAATACATATATATATATGCCTAAAAACCAAATCAACACATATGCCCAAACGTGGACAACATACATACATCGTACCAAAGTTCCCAAATCTTTATATGGAGTGCGGACGCACTGGACACCATAATTATACATGCATACATCAATGCCGATGGGGGATAATGCGTAGAAAAATATAAAGAATGTTCTAAGTTAGCGCATAAAACAATTCAGAACCGTGTCGTGTCAAATCTAATATTTGGGGGGTATCTTTATTGCCTTGGCGATCTTTTGAACAGAATCTCCCATCCTCGGAGATTTATACTGAGCCATTCATCTGAATATCTGACTCGGTCAGCATTTTATTCGTCCGATGTTTTTGTTTTGCGTTTTTTGCGTTGCATTCTTTATTTTTAATATTTGACGTCACGCATTTCCATGGGGAACAACGAAACACTTTAAGACTCCATTTCTTCTTTGTTGTTGATTTCTTTCCGTATAGAATGTATTTAACACGCTATATATGGAGTCGTTTGCATCTTTATTTTGAAGAAAAACGTATCTTCCAAGTATGCAGACGGTATAACTGAATCAAGGTAGAATCAATTATGGAGGGGAATCTCTTCGACCAGTGCCCGAAATAAAAGATCTATTGGCTCCAAGAAGCCAGTAATTCCAGGCCTCGCCGTGCTATATCTCTAAGTCGATTGATCAGGGCATGATAGATTATTTATTTGTACACAACTGTTAAGCGGGAGTTTTGCCCGTTTATTTTGGTTAAGTCTATATATATACATGTATATCAATTCATATAAGATCTTTATATTAAAAGGAATTGGCGCAAGTATTGTTGTTGAAGTTGCACGGTATAAATAAACATTCTTGACTGAGCCACCCCCCCCCCCCCAACAAAAAAAAAATAACCGCTAAAGGTACATCAATGTAAGGGTCAGAGGAATTTAGCCCTCAACGCTTTTTGAATTATCATAGGTGGAAGCACTTTAAGTTTAGGTCTTACCTGTTTTTATCTGTTATTTGTAAGAGTTAAAGTAACAAAAAACAGCAACTTAAAAAATATGAAACATGTGCCACGTTGAGGAATTATATAATTTTTATATAACGCTTTCTTGGATAACCCGGTGTATGAGCATCATATACATTTATTAATAAAAGTACATGACGTTTTAACGTGAGAATAAGCATGAAATTATATAAATATTAAACAATATGCTTAATTTCTTACCTTATTTCTCAATTCCCTTAGGTTTAGAATGTTTTAAGTACGGGGGGTTCAGTTCTGAAATTTATCTTATCTCACTGACAACTAGTCCGGAATTTTCATGACGGTTTGAGATTCCGTGGTGTATTGGTTTTGTAGGTATAAACGTGTGTATTTTGTAAATCTTTTTTTTTTTAAGTGCTATGTTTTAACTAAAATCTCGTGAAAAAAATCATTCTATGATGTATAAAAATAAAAATTTTATTTGTTTCTGAGAGAGAGAGAGAGAGAGAGAGAGAGAGAGAGAGAGAGAGAGAGAGAGAGAGAGAGAGAGATGATGTCTTCAATATGTTTCCTTGTTATGAACTAGTCATCTTGAAGTACACGTACAATTATTTAAGGCAATTATTCCAGAAGAAACTCATCCGACACAGGATGCATTCTATGAAACACATCTATTAAACAATTTTATCACAATGGGATCCCTCAGGATAAAAGCTAAGGGGCTAAATTCAGATAATGTACTTTATAGGTTCATCTTCTTCAAGTATGACAAATTGTATCTCAATTTCAGTGTAAGTGAAAACGATACTTTTGATTAAACCTTAAAGTGGTTGTAACCTAATTTTTGCACTTTGCACTATTACCGGGTAAGAAGGTCATCTAACGATATTTTCAAAACCGGTTCTGCTTTAAAATCCTGTGCATTTTTTTTTAAATTTTCATGCAAGACTAAAAAAAAAAAGGAAAACAAAAAACACCCCCCCCCCCAAAAAAAAAGAAAAGAGTAACCCCCTCCAATAAAAGACAAACCAACAACAAAATCAGTATTCAATGACATCCTTAAAAAGTTTGAAAATGAAATCGATTTTCTTTTTCATTATAGATAATATAAAATCATCATAATTATTCAGTCGGTGCTAAATTTTTTTTTGGAAGGAGTAGAAAGGAAGGAGCTTCAATAAAAGATTCACATTTTTTTTTTTTTAAAATCTAAAATAGAGGTCTTAGAAAATGTAATATATAGAAATCGTTCCATATTTCCAAACAATTAAGTACGAAGTCGAGCCCCCCCCCCCCCCCCCCACATCTCAACTCGAGGAAACTAATATCATAAAGAAAGAAATTAACATGATCCGGATATAGCGCCATTTATCTCACTACAGCGTACTTGAAATGTTTCTTTGCACTGTAACGCTCCCTTGAATTAGCCATCCCATCGCTCATGTTATTTGAGAAATTTCTTTCAATTTGTTCAAACAGAAGTCGTGGAGCGATCATTTAAAGTTTTCTTTTATGCTTTTTCTCCTGAGCACGGTTTATCTATCGCTTTTACCTCTGAGTACCGAGGGACAAATTTTCAGAGAATTCCAGTCGAACGCACTTGAGTGGATTTGAAAAAAAAATTTGTTCCTGATCATCAATTTTTCTGAATTACGAGGTCCGCATGACACGGGAATAGAATTAGTTAACATTCGATAAGAAAACATATTAACGCTAAGCATATAATTTGTTGTATGGCAGAATTTATTGCTTCTCGAAATAAGACAGAAAGAAGAATTTAACCAGAAACCGTAAACATTTAGTGAAAATGTGAGCGCATTTTTATTTTTGGTTAAACATTAAATAGCAAAAAAAAAAAAAATCAGAACCAGAATTCTAGACAAAATTTTGTTATATTACAGATAACAAAAGTTTTGACATGAAACATAATCTAATGAACGCGACACTCGATGATAAAATGCCCCGGCAGCTTTCGTATTATGAACACATTGATTCCATCTCCATGCAGGTGCGAGCTTGGCGCGTCTGCGACGCCATATCGCAGGAAATGGACACAGAGATATGTATTCCAAAACATCTCCTAATGTTCCCACATTCGGCAAATTTCTAGCCTATCGCAGCGATCGAACATAAAGTGTATAGGTTTTACTAAGGATGAAGGTTTGCCTGTTTTATTGTGTATCTTCTCACCTGTATTTATGACATGGGTTTATCTCTCCAGAACTTCCGAACTTCCTCTGAGATAAAACAGCTATATAGACGGAGAGAGGATGTCAATGCGATAAGGCAAATCTGCATCAACTTGTTACCATGTTTGTGTGTGTGTGCAGATATTGTTTGGGGGGAAAAAACATTTTTGAAAAAAAGTATATCGGTTATGAAAAGAACAAAAGAACAGACATGTTGGAACCCAATAAAATAAAATCTGGTTATTATAACAACTGGGCGGCAATTGACTGACTGTTATCGGGAATTTTCTTTGTTTTCCTGTTTTTTATGACTTATTTTTTCATATCTCTTTTTTTGTTGTTGCTGTTCTGTTTGAGCGAAGAAATCTCTTTTATTATATATGTGCGCAAAATTATGTTCACAACGTCAGCTAAGAGGGCATGATTGTTGTCACAATTTTTAAGCTATTTAAACCTCCTTAAAAAGAAGAGTTCTATGTAAAGATATAGAAAAAAAGTCAAAATTTTAAAGCCCAAATATTTGACTTTGTTTTTTTCTAAATGATTTATGACCCAAAATTCTTTTCTAAAATATTAAGAAATGTTGGTGATCAGAGGCACGTAGCACCCCCCACTTTTTTGCGCAGCAAAGATTTTTCTTAAATTTACATACCAAAAATTGAATTAACATGGAGTTGGCCACTTTTTTGTGACTATGTGAAAATTGGATAGAATATAAGGAAATAAACAGTGGAATGGAAAAGTATCCCCCCCCCCCCCCCACGGATTAGGAATATCAGAATTTTGGAAAGTAACCCTTTTTGTTGTTGATTTTTTGGATGAGTTTGCGCCCCCCCCCCCCACACTTTCAAAAACGATGCTACGTGCCTGGATCATTCAGCCTCCTCAAGTAATTTTTTTTTGGTTTATTTTGTAGGAAGAGAGCCCGAGGTTTGAATATCATTATTCATATTAATTCAATCTTTGATCGAACAACTTCCCCACATCTATTCACATAAACCTAAACAGTTTTATTGCTAAACAATGATACCGTAACTTTATTCAAGAAATACGTTTTATAGATATGCATGTTATAATCTAAAAGATATGACAAAAGAATGTTTTATGCGATAATTTAAAAGGCTTTCTAATACCGTAATTTGTAACAACTTTTGTTCAAACCTTAAGTATATGCATAATTATGTTATTTCCATAAGAAGGACACTTTTTAAAACAGTTTTATAATTATTTTAACCATATCTTTGCAGTGGTACTGTACGCAAGTAGCATCGGTTTTAGCACCCCCCCCACACCCCCCCCCCCCCCCCGATGCTACGTGCCTGATTGAATAGTGGCTTGGTGGTCAACAATTCACTCCTAATTCTTTTATTCTTTTAAAGAAGATTTTTATAAAATGTAATATACAGCTTAGTAAAGAAAAAATCCAAATGTTTAAGTTTTATATTCAAAATTTGTCTCTGTATCTTATATAGAGCTCTTTTTCTAGTCTAATGACCTTTGAGCCCTCTTAAGGATATTTTACTCTAAAATTTTTAGATAATAATTTTATTTATAAATACATGTATATGTTATTCAAAAGATAGCGAAAAACCCATATGTATAAGCTGTAAAATTTAAATATTACTTAATTATCTTTATACAGTACATTTCCTTATAGGAATGACCTTGACCAACAAGCCCTGTAAGGAAGCTGGGTGGTCAACTAATTACCTCTCAGATCTACCTTTAAGTTAGAATATTTAGATGTGACAAGCAATAATCTCTGATTTAGGTTAGAAAAATTCCAAGTAATTCAACTTTGAATACTGAATATTTTTCCTTATCTTTATTTAGAGCCCTTCCTCTCAAGAAAATTAATGTATTTAATAGAGTTTCCCCTATTGTGAAATCAAAACAAAGGCTTAGGAAAGAAAGCTAACTCTAACCTCACATCTATAGCTTGCTCTACGAGCTAAAACACTTAAAATTAGATCTATACTCTTACTTCTTTTTTTAAACTGCATCAATTCCGAAATCATGTACCGTAATTTTAGTTGCTCTCTCCCCGTTCATAACGACTGCTTGTCATCATATTAATCAATGTTAACTAAGTTTTTTAATTACTTAAAAAACGTCGTTTTGTTAATTTTGTTTGTTATAATTTGTTATATATACAGCTCCTTTTCAAACTATGTATCAATCATAAAAAAAATATAAAGGAACACTGCATCAATCTCAAATGAAGTATTAATAATTAAGCCGAAGAATGTTTACAGACGGAAATGCAAATCCAGAAAGATTATGGGAATACTGAGTGTAATTACGTGAAATACATATGATATTAAATTGATTATAAGAGGTGGGATTGTTCATTAAACGACTTTGGAGAGTTGACACTTTTAAGAAGGAAATAGAGCACTTCCTACATACATTGTAAAACAAACATTCATTGTGGTAAGACATGCAACACTAGGCAAGGAAGAGATAAATGGTGTATATATCCGCCATCTTGAATTGTGGAGGTTTGTAGTTTATGTATGCTTCTATTAACGAGTTTTAAGAAATAAAACGTTAAGTAAAAAAAAAAGTTTTATTTATTATACAAATTGACCGTTTCTCTATAAACGAAAATTTGAATGAAAGAAAAAGATTAAATAATACAGAAAGGGTCAGAGTCAAGAATTATAACGGATGACATGTACGATTACTGGCAAAATTTAACTGCAACTACATTATTTCTGTTCACTGTCATAAACTATGTTAAGCAAGTTATAGTAAGTTTACCTATAATTTTTTTTCATTCAGAATTCTTTTACAAGCCTATGAAGTTTGACAATGGACCCTCGTCGTAGTGCTCAGGATGTGTTACGTTGTCAACTTTGCGGATTCGCAGGGCCCCCTATGTACTGTGATATTTGCCATATACATCTGTGTAAAAGCTGTGTGGGGGAACATCTCTCCGATTTTAACACAGAACACAAAATCGTGCCATTTGGAAAGCGGGGATCTACTACTCCATGTTCAAAGCATTCCTCAAAATTATGTGAGCTTTACTGTGAACAATGCGACAGTCCTATTTGTGTACATTGTGCTTCTTCAAAAGAACACCAAGGTCATACATTTGTTGACATCCTGAAAACACTAGAACTCCATAAAGCAGTCATACAGAAAGATTTAGAAGAATTAGAAGGATCCATATATCCTAAATATCAAAAAATGGCATCTGACATCCCAGTTCAGAAAGATGATCTGAGTAAAAACTCACTGGAAGTTTCCACAGCTATCAACAAACACGGAGAAGACTTGCACAGAGAAGTAAATGTGGTCGTAAATAAACTGAAAGATGATCTCGATGAAATGGACTCCAAATACCTGGCTGTCCTAGAAAAACATGAAGACGAAATTATGCACACAATTTCTGATATAACACTAGGCATTGCAGATCTAAAGAAATTACTAATCTGCCATGATTTGAACCTTGTCTCTGCCTACAAATCCAGGAATGCTGAATTCAAAAGACTGCCTCCTAAACTGACTGTTACCTTACCAAGTTTTGCCCCTCAGAAGATAAACAAAGAACATATTTACGATCAGTTTGGTTTCTTGAATTCGTTGTCCATCGAAACAGAAGAACATGGCTACACAACAGATTCTCCTAATGCGGAGCCCTTTCTCCCGGACAAACCGTTCATGGATAGTCCTCAGATTATCGCTGAGATAACCACTGATTACTATACCCGGAATGTGTCCTGTCTGAGTGATGAAGACATCTGTATAAGTGGTAGCAACAACATTTTGAGGTTGTACAACCTACGAAGGGGACTTGTGAAGTCAGTGCAAACCAAGTCAGGGAACGCGCCAAATGACATAGCAGCCACAAGGAGTGGGAATATAGTTTATACTGACAAAGTTGATAAAACTGTTAATGTTGTAGACAATAAAGTGATCAGACTTTCGGGATGGAGACCTTTGGGTGTCTGTACTACCTCCGCTGGGGATCTTCTAGTTACCATGGTCGGTGATAATGAGAAACAACAAACAAAAGTTGTGCGGTACTCTAACTTCAGAGAGAAACAATGTATTCAGTTTAACGATGATGGACAACATCTTTATTCATCCGGCGAGAGTACCAAATATATCAGTGAGAACAGGAACCTTGATATCTGTGTATCTGACTATGGAGCCCATGCAGTTGTTGTGGTCAATCAGGCCGGGAAACTACGGTTTACCTACACTGGTCCTCCCTCTACTGTTAAGGAATCATTCTATCCCCAAGGTATTGCTACAGACAGCCAGAGTCGGATTCTGACAGCAGACTATGACAATAACCGTATCCACATCCTGGATCGAGACGGACAGTTCCTCCGCTACATTGAGATTTGTAATTTACAGCGTCCATACGGTTTATGTGTGGACACCAAGGACAACCTGTTTGTGACTGAGTTCAAAACTGGTAAAGTGAAAAAAATACAATATTACCTGTAAATAAACACTGTATCAAACTCTTTATGTGAAGAATGTAAATGAACTGAAAATGTGTGTATATAGCTGTTTATAATATGCATGAATGCCTTGAAATTATTTTCACACAAATCTAAATAAATAGATGAGACAACTCCTTTGTTTTTATATTATCTGTACAATGTCTGCATAAAACATGTCAATGTATGTATCGATCTTCTGCTTTTCAGTAGACATTTTATGTCACCTTTAGTTCAAAAAGTCTGCATGTTCAACATATTTTTGAATACTAGCTTTTTTTTAATAATGTACCTTAAATTAGTTTATTTCATGCAATTTTTGAATTTTATATCATTGACTCATACTTTTAATTTTTTTCTTTATTTATACGATTTTTTCGACAAGTTTTTGATATTTGAGTAAAAGTTTGAGACTTTTAACTTACTTCATTGACGGTTGAATTGTTTTTTTGTGCATGAAAGCTACGTTGAAAGGACCAAAAGGTCAACATATTACTAAGTAATAGGTTGATCAATTGAATTTTTTTTTTTTAAATTATTTTGTTTTTATTTATTTACTTATATTTTAAATCAAATAAGGTTGTTTTTGTGCCATGGTTCTTTCGAGAGAAAAAATAGAGGAAAATTCAGTATATCTGTAAGTTGCACTTTGAGAGCAAAACGTCTATTTAAATGCTTTTAATTAGCTATGTTTGTTGATTTTTTAAAAAAATACATAAAAGACTTTTGAATGCAGTGAAAAACCTCCTTAATTGTGATTAGCATTAAGTATCTACAGACTGGATATGAATGGTTCATAGAGTTTTTATATCAAACTAGGTGTACTGATTGTATTTTGTACAATCCAACCTTTATAATATATTTTTAAAAAGATCCTTTAAAAGTTTCTTTGGTGTTTCTTGTCGGTATGAGGAAAGCAATTACATTGTATTACTAAAGAAAAGTACAAAGTACAAAGCATTTTAATGTTCATATAAACATATACAAATGCTAGATCAAGAGTTAGATTACGTAAAATGTTAAGATTGTCTACAAGCACGTTACACAACCGGACCGGATTATTTGAAGTTTTCCATGGTACATGTAACTACAACTACTTTGACGTCTTAGGTCCAATCCTGCGAGTTCGCGGAAATTGTATCTCAATGTAGATTACGTTTCCATTGATCAGGAAATTAAACAAAAACCCGCAAAACTAAAGTGCAACATAAGGAAAATGACTTCAGAGAACGATTTAAACAATAATTGTAATTGCTAAATTAAGTTGACAATATAATCATTTAATATTTATTCGTTTGATGAGATATCGGCGCTTTTGATTGATACCTGCATCAATAAAATTTTTGCCGGATCTACTTTTCTCAGCTGTTCTAATCTAACACTATTTATAGAACGGGAATTTTCAAGATAAACACTGTCAACAAAATGTAAAGTTGTGTCTGTTTTATTGTCAGCAAACAAAATGCAACCTTGTGAATATAAAAACTTGAAAGTTTAACCTTCAAAAAATAAATAAAACACATTATTTGATTCACGAAATAGAAAATTAAGCGTCTTCTCACGATTTCGTCTGCTTGAGATCAATCAACATTTACAGCGAGGCTGGCTGTTCCTTTTCCAGGAATATTATTATAACGAACATATCGGCCTATAAACTTTCACGGTAACACTGCTGTTCAAATTTGGTAACTATAATTTTTAAATTTACACACGTACATGATCGGTCATCAGAATAAGCGTTGTAAAGAAAAGCTATGAGTAATGCATCAACTCCTTCGGCGCATTCCAAGCGGCAGATATACCATTTAAGTATATCACTGGCTAGTTAGTTACCACAACGTTTACAAAAGTCGCTTATACATACTATTCTTTGTCGACATATCAACTATTTTCGTCCACGATCGCCTCTCCTTGGATGGTTATGTCCAGTTGCATATTCCAGCGATCTCACATGATAACTAGTTTTATTACGAATTTTTCAGCACCGTGAATAATAATATCACAAGCTATCGCATGTATTTTCCTTTTGTTTTCAATTCAGCCGGTTCAGATTTTAACTCACTATTTGTGTTTAATCCATTAATTCAACTCAGTAGCTCTGAATCAGCTGAAGGTGCATCCATTTTGAATATTGTTGCTTTTGTATTCATACGCGCCGCTTCATTTACATTATTTACATTTTTGATCAATGACACTTAACATTTTTTTATTTGAAAATGTTTTATTAAATGATAAGAAATAAAGATAATAATTTTTCTATTGATCTAAGTATCAAAGAAAAAATTGACCGGAAAACTTTTTCATCAATGCGCTACGCGCATTGATGAAGTTTTCCGGTCAATTTTTTCTTTGATACGTCGATCAATAGAAAAATTATTATCTTCATTTCTTAATTGCCACTATGTATTTGAAAGTGGTATTATAAATTTGAATACAAACATTCACCTGCAGATGAGTAGTATATATTTAATGTTTTAATCTGGAAGAAGGACGAGGAGATTTCAGGCTTGTCTGTTTCTATATGAGTTACTAACGCAATTATTAAGAAATGGAGGAGTAAAAACCAAGTGATATCAATTTGTTATTGTTCTTTTAAACTTAATAGACAATATCGTATTGAATTCATGAAGATTCTTAAAGACATAATTGTTCCTCAAAAAGCTACAGAAGTTTTTAATTTATGTAATTAAAAGTTAGTTTTTTAATGTTTTACCCCGGGTTTGGACAATAATTGCCCAAGAATGTTATATTCATCCTCAGAAGTGGACAAAAACAAAAACAGATTTCTTGAAAAAATCATAATGGGAAAATCTTACGTCTTGTATTCATTTGGAAGATTTCTGAATGCATAGCACAATTTTAAAAATATCATTATGCGGTTACCGGATACTTTTATGTTGTTAGATTTTGTTTTATTAATTGGTGCAATCTTCTAACTACTGACAAGTAAGAGAGAAGTCGTTCACAACGAAGGACTTTTGGGATGTTTTCATACATTGATACAGTTTGAGCCCGTATGTTTTTACTTAAATTGAAGAAACCAGCAGATTGTTATGCATGTTAATCTTTGCTCATAAGTACTTTCCTAAATTATTTGTTCTGCTATGTTAGCTTTTAGAATCTAGACTTAATTTAAGTGTCTCTGATATTTTATATTACTAAATACATCAATTTTTAACTATGCTTTTCGGGGTTTAAAAACTGTTTAAAAATGCCAAATATTTAGCATCTATGCAAAAACTTTCTGGCACTACTTCATTGGTTAGCAAATTTGTCTTAAAATGGGGAATAAAAATCCGCTACTTTTAAAAACCTTAAAAGTGGTAATCGACCTTATTTTCAAATGAATCAAATGAATAAGGACGGTTAGGTTTTGAGATGTGAAAGCCGATTATTATTAAAAAAACACATCTCAGCTATGTTAAGTAAGGTATACAAATACCAGCACGTGAAATTTAAGGAAATTTGCATAATCCCCGTCCATTATTCACGAAATGTTTATGAGATTATACTGTATTTCGATAATTAAAAAACATTAACCAAATTAATAATCATGATTAATAATTGAGTCTGTTTGTACCAATAAAAAGTAAAAGTGGACTGATATAAAAACACCAGTATACCTTATATCTTGCGAAATTATAAAATGTATAAGTCGTATGATGGCTGTGTCGAGGTTGACTACGTCACATTTTGTAGTATTAATTTTACGATGGAAGTCAGTGTTGTGCTTTCATTTTATTAGTACGACAGGAATATGTTTCCAAATTAAGCTGCAAAGCGTTTTATGCCAAAATCTTGTATCATTGACTGTTTCGAATTGCAAAAATTAAGAACATGTATGAATGGACATTGACTCCTCCTAACAGTACTAATTTAATGAATAAATTTTTATTCACTTTTTTTTTATTGATTTACTAAAATTGGGTCTAGACCCATAATGGGTCAAATTCATGGTTTTCACCAAAAACGTTTTAATTTACTTTATTAATTATTGTCAAACAATTCCATTTAATTCACCTTTACTCTAACGTTTCAACGTAACACGAGGCTCGTAGTCCATCTTTCTCGGTAAAGAGGGTGATTGAAACAGACGGCGGTTTATTTTCAGTTCATTTGCTTTTAAGTAAAACATCATTGGACAATATGAAAAATATTAAATACCCGTTCAATGAAAACACTTACTTAATGTTCATGGTATGTACACAAAATGTCGGATAAAAATTGTGTAAGCACAGATATGAGACCATGCTGTGATGTTTAGAAAAAAACAAAGGAGATAAGTATCAAGTATTAAATAAATGCACATTTTTTATTTGTCAGAAAATGCAGTTTTATATTATACATAGACTGATGCACACTTTCAAATGGAAATAGTTTTTATATGTTCATATACCATTTCAACATTCTGGGAACGGGGGATTTGCCAGGCCTTGTACCCTTTTGACCTTTCACTCTTTTACAAACAGCCTGGATGGGAATCAAAAGAGGAAACAACTGAAAAAGGAATGTAAATGGAAGCAATGTGTTATTGATCAATTTGTCATGTAATTGCAATTAAATTAATTACTTTCAAAAAGCATGCTAATCAAATTTCTTTCAATTACACCTTGATTAATATTTGAATAAGAAAGCTATCTTCAAGCCAATGTCCCCCATTTTTTTGATATTACATAAGTATACAAGAGGCTCAATGGGTCACATCGCTCACCTGAGCAACACCGGCTTTATATGGGCGTTCAAAGGATATTGTGGCATATGGCTACTCGGTATATTAACCAAAAATGAATATCCGAATTTTACACTCATTTTTGCATACACTTAATATTTGACCTTTATGGAATACCATTTTTACCGAAAATAAGATTACATGTATATGCAAAAAAATAACTAAATTTTCAGTTGGTGTTCACTGTTAACTTCCAGTTCTCTTTATTTTAGCCCCCCCCCCCCCTCACTTTAAAAAACGATTAAAATACATGAGAGCATAAAGTTACATTTTCTCCCTCTACTACTTACTAGTTATTGTATTTTATTTTTAAAAAAGAAGAAGAAAAGTGTACCTCAATGCACCAGAATGAATTTGTTCAATCCCTCAAATTATAAACATTGAAAAATTTCATTGGTCTTCTCCATTATTAACGATTGCCGTATACCAGGCATGAATTCATTTCGTATGACATTTCATATCCTTACTCACTTGACTCATGAATAAATTTAACTGAAAAATGTTGTTACATACGTTAAAGAGCTATAATTCAAATCAGTGTATTGGCAGGTGCATGTCGCTTTATTGTACCAAGGCCCACCCATTATTTTCATCTTTAATAAAAAACAAAAAATGTCTACAAAGATGATTTTCCGTTGCAATAACTTTTTAAGAACAACGCTTATGCTTTTATCCTCATAATAATAATGTGTCAGGAATATGGAAACTGCTTAAAAGACGTCGTTTTTTTTTTGTGCTCTAAAAACTAACAACAATTTGTGTAGATTTTATGCAATTCGTCGTTTAAGAAGGGACACCAGAAAGTAGTTACAGCATATCATCCTTTTAGCATGACATTTCTATTGATCAACCAACATTTCAGCGTCAATCATAGAATTATAAGCAAGATACATAGCTTGGTTTGAGTCATGTTTTTGTTCACATGAGTTTATTACATTCAACTTAAAATTTTTAAACTTGGTATTTCCTATTCAGTTTAGCTGACTTTAAAATATAAACGAACTCAGCAGTCCTCTCACACCCATTTTTGTTACTGTGATACAAGTTTCTTAATGAAGATGTAAAATTTCCCTAAATGTTTTTGTGTAATTACTATATATGTCAAATGGCAAAGAAAAAAATGAAACAGTTTATCAGAATTTCAAAAAAGTTATCTTATTTGTATTAATGAAAAATTAAATTTTTTTTTTTTTGGTATTTATACCTTTCACAAATAATAAGTTTTTTGATTGTGTAAGCTGAATGACAATATTTATAAAATCAGTCCCTCTACTTCTGTGTGTTTGGGATATTAGTCCAACCTCTCTGACCCACTTACTACCGTTTTGTAGATGATCTGTTTAGACAAACATTTTTTATAATAATTTAAACCTTTATTGCAGAATTATAAAATATTAACAGCTTATCAACCGACTGTAATATCAGGATTAAAAGTATTAAACATCGTTTTTCAATTACTATACACTGTCTGTCTGAGGAGATTCTGGCTAAGTCACCGATCACAAAAAACAGTTTACAATGCGGTAGTGTTGCACATCCTCACAGTGTTTTGTATGACTGCTGAATATACATGCTATATATTTAGAATAAGCATGATTTTCTTTTAGTTACATTATTTATTTTAGTCAATCTCAAATTGAGATAAAAACACACTCAATTTTGGAAAAAGATGCCCTTTTCACGTTGGGAATTAGGCCAAATATCGGCCCAAAAAGAGAACCGAGAGGCCTGGTTGAATTACAGCATAACCTCAGTTTTGTGTGCAAACATACAGTAGCATTGTGCGCAAAGCTCTGTATCTTATAACTCGAAGCTTGAATCTCAGATTATAGTAAATAGAAATTTGTAAATAATTAAAACAAGAGAAAATGCACTAAAACAAAGAAGAAAACAATTTATTTCTCATTTTATATATACTTATGTATTTCTAGCAGCGAGAATAATCTCCGTTTAGATCGAAATTGCTGAGTATCTTAATAAAGCATGTTGCATTAATCAACCATTACGTAGAGATCGTACCGAATAACATGTACCAACATAATATTATTTTAAATGTTATTAGTTCATCAGATTACACGCAGGTACCTGTAAACGATCAGCTGTCTGATTTACCGGCCTAAACTGTGGCACAACAACCAAATTCATTTCAGTTCAAGATGGATGCTTCTAACATAGCTTGGTTTTCGATATATGAAATATTGAGCCCGAAGTTTAACTAATTGACTCCCATTCTCTTTGTCTTATTATTATTTTCGTAAATTACTCAAGTATGAAATAGATTTAGTCCTTAGTTTTTGCAATTTATATTTTCCTTCCCCTAAGGACGATTTATGCTAAATTACGTTGAATTTGACTCAGTAGTTCTTGAGAAGATTTTTTAAAATGCTGTAACAAAATAGCCCTTGTTACATGTAATTATATAATCGAACACTGGTGATTGGACTTTATATTTACCTATTATTATATAATCGAACACTGGTGATTGGACTTTATATTTTACGTATCATATAACTTTGACTATACTGATTGGACGTTACATATTATTCTTTGAACTATTGTGAATTAACTTATCATTTTATTTCAGAATCAGTATAGAATGCTTTCGTAAAGTAAATACCTTTATTTAATGTATATTCCATGTAAATTGAATCACGATAATTCTGTGTCCATCAAAGACTTTATTGCTTTAAAGGAAGGTCAGAGAGAGAGCCAATAGCTACCATGTTTACATATTTATGGGGTGTATTGTTTTGAGGTGATGATCCTTTAATGACCGTAATTAAATCCTTGCTGGTCAGTATGTCTCCAATTTGGACATTATGTTCCCGATTTGTACACAAATATCCTGAGGGGGTAAAGTTTGATATAAACTAAATAATTACATACATCATTCGGCTAATCGAAGTCAATTAGCCCTTTGATCGGCTCAGGTAGATGACAGTAATTGGTCACGATACAGTGACCCTCCCACTAGTAAATATCTGTCGTAACCTTGATTGACCCTAAGTACACTGATTAAGGGCGGGTTCTTGACTGATCAGCTTGACGCCATCTTGGAGCATCATAGTAACAAGGTGGTGGCGCCCTCTTAAGGGGTTTTTCAACACCCAATGAACACTTGTAATACTTTGATAGTTGTTTTCCCCAAATAGTATAAAACTACTAACTTCTCGCAAGTTATGTTAATTCCGACGCTCTTTCGAACTCTTAACATCTCTCTCTGACTTCCCCGAATTGGGACTGTGTATTAAGTTTGCTTTTTGTCGAATAAAACCACTATACGATCACTTAAGACTTTTACTTAACGTGCACACTACTTACGTAAGATACGCGTGGTAGTGTTATAATGCACCCCCCCCCTTTTCTACAGTTTTGAGGTTTTCTCCGCTTGGAATAAAGGTCGGTCTTTTATTTCTACAATTTATATATGCCTTCCCATAAGGATGCTTTGTGCCAAATTTGGTAAAAATTGGCACAAAGCAGTTTTAGAGAAAAAGTTTAAAATGTAAAAAGTTTACAGACGGACAGACAGACAACTGACAAAATGTGATCAGAATAACTCACTTGAGCTTTCAGCTCAGGTGAACTAAAACACAAAATACAAATATGAATTAACGTTTTTCTACCAAACATACAGGAAGTTTTTAATATACACTTTTTCAATGATCGCTATCTTATCATAAGATTACTACGTTTGTGAATATCATTGTGTCAATATTTGTCAATTTGTTACATGGAGGAACCAAATAATTTTGATGTTAAGCTTGGTCTCTTTTACCTTAAGAAATATTATTTCATTAGAATAATTTAATATTTCCAATATTATTGAGTTTGATTATAGAACTATCTGTTTATTTTACTAATAAAACCATAGATAGTTGAATTACACTTTGTAGATTTGTGCATTTCAATATATTCAATAAAATTAAAATGTATTTTTCTCATAGGGAATTTGTGATTTAATAAATTACATTTGCAAAGTAATTGTGAATAAATCAAATACATATAAAAATCGTTTTAACTGTATGGTAATTTAATTGAAGGTTTTAAGCAAATAATTGCAATTCGATTAATTACTTTCGAATGTATTCGACACCATCATTGCTTACAGATCATGGTACAATTTAAACTAAAAATTGTCAATGACTTTTTTTTCCAATTTTGTTATCAGCATTTTCAGTATTTTTAATACCCAAGTACACTTTGAGAGATAGTTGGTGATTTCTTATTGATATGCAGAGTTCACAATTCTTTGTTGTGGAAACCAAGCCCTGGCCTTGTTTTTGATTAAATTTCGAACGCTGAATGCAAATAAATGTATACTGATCGAACCTTCTAATACCCCCTCTTAATATTCCCTAACCTAAACATTTTTAACATCGGTTTATAGGTTGCCACTACGGCCTGCTGTTCAAAATGCTCATTTGATCATATAAAAATCGTAGTCGAGTAAGTGATTACTCGATCATGACCGTATTAGTTGAAAAGCCTGGAACGCGTGTTCGAAATGTCATTCGTTGTGTTTTTCAAAACGACTCAATTCGATCGTTCCCTGCCTTTGCTTATAAAAAGCATACAACCAATTAAGTAAAATGCGGCGCATGTCTGCCAAAGAAACCTTTAATATCAGTTGGCGTGGTCCAAGCATAATATTCATCACAGATAACCAGAGATTTTTTTCAGACACCTCAAAATCCTTTTCAAAAAATCAAATGCAACCAGAAGTGTTGAAGACCTACCATGAAGTCTAATATACGTTATGTGTAGTATATGTAATTAAGATCGGGTTCGGCATTCCGATCAGCTGATTGATTATTCCTCAGTTGTGAACAGAACCTGGAATAGTAAAGACGTCCCCCGGTCGGCTAGGCTATTCAAGACACAACTCAGGTGGGTAGTAACTTTAAGTTACCCCTCACCACTTGTCACGTTTAATACTAACGAATAAATAAATCCAATTACTAACATCACTTCACAACATTGGCGTCGCCGGTAGGATTATTCGATCGGTGAAGTGTAATTTGTGTATTTGGATTTCGCGCCAAATATTTTTTCTTTGTGAATTCGTAAGGTGTTATCAGTTAAAATATTTGTTTTGATTTATGTCATTTGGGGTTTTCTTTCATTTCGTATCTTCTTCTTACAAATTACATATTTTGTTGTCGGATTTTCTGATAACAAATTTAAAAACAAAATTCACTCGAGATTTTTCTGTCGGATTTTCTGATAGAGAAGTCAACAATACGTCTATTTCTTCTGTCTTTATTGGTGTTCATTAATCAATTAAGATGGCGAGTAGTTCAAACCCTGTAGACATAAACAATGCCAATTTGGCAGAATTAAAATCAATTCCAAACATTGGAGAAAAAAGGGCTGGGGCTATTGTTAAGTTGAGAGATGAGAGGGGCTCTTTGTCATTAGAAGACCTAAAAACAATGTCAACAGTTCCAAACACAATCTGGGATCCCCTTGTGAGTGAGGGTGTGATTGTTTTCAGAGAGAGAGTGAAACAACAAGAAAAAACACAGTTGAATGTTGAAGATCTGTCAAGTCAAGTATCTAAGTTACAAGCAGAAATTCTCAGACAAGCAAAAGACATAGAAAGAAGGGACATTCAAATTGCACAATCTGAAAAAGACATTACTGCTAGACAAAAACAATTAGATTCTTTAGAAAAGACTTTGACATTAGAACATGAAGAACGACTGAATAAATTACAACAAAAATTTCAAACAGAATTAGAAAACACAAAATCTCATTATGAAAAGACAATTAGTAAAACAATGACTGTTAAGGACGATGAACTTGCACTCATGAAGCAAAGACTAGTTGACCAAGACAGTAAGTGGATAAACAAAATGCAACAGTTAGAAAATAAGCTAAAACAACTCGAAGATGAAAAGATCAACAGGGAAGTCGACAAGCTGGCACCACATGGGGTGTATTGGAAATCATCAACAAACCCAACTGGATTTGCAGATACGCTTCAGTCAAAGGGTCCTAGTCCACCAAAGATGTCAACATTTGACGGAAAAAATGACTGGAAACCTTTCTTCACACAGTTCAACCACATTTCATCCCGGTATAAATGGTCCGAAGAACAAAAGCTGGACAAATTGATTGAATGCCTCAGAGACAAAGCTTTGAAATATTTCAGCTCTAGACCAATTTCAGACCAGAAAAGTTTCAAAAAGCTGAGTGCAAAGCTTGATGAACGGTTTGGGAAAAAAGACCTTCCCCACATTATCAGACGACAACTGCAAGATGTCAAACAAGGTTCTGAGGAGACAGTTGAAGAGTTTGCAGACAAAGTTCTAGAGATGACCACTGATGGATACCCAGACACACCAGAAGACTGCCGCCAAACCGTGGCCATAGATGCGTTCTTGAGAGGTTGTTACAACAAACAAGCTGCCCTCATTGCCATGGACAAGAACCCACTTACACTAGATATGGCAACACAATACATGAAAACTGCAGTCACAAACCAAAAACTAATACTAGGTGTGAGAAAGTCTGAGACAAGAAGGGTGAAGTTTGAGAGTTCTGAAAGTGAGAGTGAGGATGATGATGAAAACATAAGCAAAATTAGGGCTGTTTACGATACAAAACAAGCATCAAATCATTTCACAGATCAGACAAGACTCTCCAAATTAGAATCAAGGGTCAAAAGAATTGAAGAAGATAATCGGGAAATGAAAAACAATATTCATGATATTCTTCAAATTCTTAGAACAAACAGGTCAAGATCAAACAGTAGAGAAAATACAAGAATGTTTAGATCTCCTTCTAGCAGTCCTAGAAAACAAGCTTGTTTTAAGTGTGACCAAGAAGGGCACTTTGCGAGAGAATGCCCTATCAGTAAAAGTAGTAGTACACAATAAAATTTATTGGAAAAATAAATCACTGTTTAGGGGAGATGGAATTCATTTGTCCGACAAGGGAAATGACATTTTATTAGAGGACTTTAAGGAATGTCTAGGAAGATTGTGTTGATTTTATAATTGTGTATAGTGATTTTTAGTTGTAAATAAATGTGTAATATACAACATTTGATTTTAAGATTTTGGCATTAAGTCGGAAATTCTGATTTGTGCCATACGGTGTGATTTTATTAAAATGGGGAGGAATGTAGTATATGTAATTAAGATCGGGTTCGGCATTCCGATCAGCTGATTGATTATTCCTCAGTTGTGAACAGAACCTGGAATAGTAAAGACGTCCCCCGGTCGGCTAGGCTATTCAAGACACAACTCAGGTGGGTAGTAACTTTAAGTTACCCCTCACCACTTGTCACGTTTAATACTAACGAATAAATAAATCCAATTACTAACATCACTTCACAACATATGTAACGACACGTCTTCAACATGACTGTTACTTTACGGTAACTCATCTTTCTGATGGACACCGCACAACACGCGCAACTGCATTGTACATTTCAGAATACATTGATGGCTAGTATGTATGGGACAAAATAAATCCTCAGCATCAAAATATAACAGAACTAGACAACATTGATTACCTTCCACAAAAGTTTTTTTTTTAATTCAATAATGGGATCTCTATGAGGAGCTGTTATTAGAGTGAATAAGGAACGCATGGTTGTAGTGTTGATTATGTATATATTTTGTTAATGTTTATGTCTTAAGGTAACTTAACCTTCTTGATTTTTTTTAAAATTTAAAGGTCTTAAAATTACAATTTTTTCTTTATGCGTATTCATTGTCTAACTATAATTAGGAACGGTGTATATAAACACTTGCCTTGGGTGTAGAAATTTTGACTAGTATACATGGCTCAAAACTAATATAGATTTGATAAATATTAAAAACTGTGTATTTGTCTTCATAACAAGCTAGAAATTAAACAGAAAAATATAATTTCACCTGTTTAAACAAAATTATGTAACGAGTCTTGATGTTTACATAGCATAGAAAAATCATGATAAAGCATTGTAAATATTGAAATCGATAGGCAAATTCTCAGCCTTTTAAATCCACAACAGTTACTGCTATGCACAAATAAATCATGTGATAGCAACGCTAGACCCATCTTCGCTAGCCAAGGGTGACGATCCACGGTGTTTCGTGAATAGAGAAACACCGTGGATCGTCACCCTTGGCTAGCGAAGATGCGCTAGACCAGGAAGCGAATAACAAACATTACCTAGGTTTAACAGTGGTTGTTTTTCGCCGGTCTGTTTATGAAAACCAGATGCTCATAATATAATAACGGAAAAACATTAAAACCATGTGGGTACAGGTATTCAACAAGAGGACCGTAACACAGGTAGGTCTATATAAATCTTTAAATTTCTTTACACCGATTTCACACCTAAATAAAATGGCCGACGTATCGTATTCTTTTCGTGGTTTTCGATTTTGTGCATTTATTTTTTGTTTTAAGTGCATATTCTGTTTGTAAATAATGCATTTACCTTTTTACTATACCCTCGCGCAACTTGTTGCGAAGGGGATATAGCATCGCTACCGTGCGTGTGTGTGTTCGTATGTATGTATGTGTGTATGTGTCTGTGTGCACTCCATTTCAACTTTCTAGTAAATTAAAAAAAAATCTTCCAATAGAATTTCCTCAACCTTTGCACAAATATGCCTTATTGTAAAAGATTAAAACAAATGCAATGTCATATTAATTGGTCAAATTTTTATGCAAAAACTTAGATAAAATTACACTATTGTAAAGGAGGGGGGGGGGGCATACATTATGACAAAATTCGTTCAAAACTAAAATTATTTATCATAGATTACACGCTTCTGTAAAATAACAAATAAAAAATGCATGTGCCTTTCCAAACCATTAATACTATTACAAATTATTATTTTATTAAATCAATGTCACAATCAACTTTGTATATGAGTTATCAATCGAAATTTTTGAGTAAGAGTTATCAATCTTCCGCTTCACTTCTCACTTCGTGAAAGTATGCAGTTCGAATCAACAACTTGATATTTTTTGGATTTAGATCTAGTACAGGTAAAGAACATGTAGTTTTTGCAGTAATGGAGGGTTAGTAGAATATGGTCTTCTCATTAACATAACTATATATTCCTAAATAATGCATCCCCACACACAATAACCCCACAGGTGCTTGTGGACTGGACCGTGCACTACCACCCCCCCCCCCTTTCTTTTTTTTTTCTTCAAATTTTATAATCAGGGGAAACTAGTGTGATTATAAAATGCTACTTCTCTTTTACTGATATTTCTTTTATTTTTCGACTGGAGACATATATAAGGGGTTGTTAACGATAATTAATAAAAGAAAAATGGAAAAAAAAGAAAGAACCAGGGGGGGGGGTGGTAGTGCACGGTCCAGTCCACAAGCACTTGTGAATAACTCATGTCGCGAGGGGATACTCTGCTTAGCGGTGCCCTTGTTATCTTTAAATTCTCCCCTGTGTTGGAAAAAGTGCATAAAATTGGTAATTTCATCGCGACCGAGTAACACGGCGGAGCAAAATGTATGTCCACATATGCTCGACCTTTCCAACGATTAAGAGGTCTGTAGCTTATATATTGGCTGTATGATTAGAAAAATGTTGGGAAGAAAAATATAGCAGATAATGCATTTTACAAGTAGTGTTTAGCTCCAAGTAAACAACAAACAAGTAAAATTCTGCAAACGTCTACAAGGTTAGCTATAGAGAGATCCCGGAAGGTTAGATCGAGATTTTTTATGCATAATGCGTTTTTGTTGCATGTTGTGATATGATTGATTATTAACAGTTTTAATTAAAATCTATTTAATAATAATGGAAGACCTAACAAGTTGCTCTTTCTTTCAGGATTCGTTAAAAATCCACCAAGTGGTTTGACTATGGACCCTCACAATAGGGCCGAAGATGTGTTACTGTGTCATTTATGTGAAGCTTCGGTTTCCTTTTTATACTGTAACATTAACAACGTACATCGGTGTAAAGACTGTGTTGGAGAACATCCCGTTTATTTCACAAAAGGTTATTCAACGGCGTTCTTTCAAAAGCGCGGATCTACTGCTAAATGTCTAAAGCATAACGCAAAAATATGTGAACTTTACTGTAAATATTGCGATATTCTTATCTGTGTGCAGTGTGCCTATTCTAAAGAACACCAAGGGCATACATTTGTTGACATAGTGAGAGATCTAGAAGAACAGAAATACGTTTTAGAGAACGATTTACAAGAATTAGAAAAATCAATTTTTCCTAAATTCCAAGAAATTGAATCATTTATCAAAGTGCAGAAAGCTGATTTGAATGAAAACTCACAGAAATTGACAACAGCTATCGACAAAACTGGAAAAGATTTGTACAGCGAAATTGACGTCATTATCGAGAAACTAAAATCAAATCTGAATGAAATAGACTCCAGGAACCTTGCTGTCCTAGACAAATATGAACAAGAAATTACACACAATATTTCTGAAATCACAGAGAGTATTGCTGATCTGAAGGAATTATTGAAATCAAATGATATAAATATTGTATCTTCTTACAAATCAAGGAATGCTCTATTTAGAAAATTGCCTCCTAAACCGTCGGTTACCTTACCAGGTTTCACTCCTTGTAAGATCAACAAAGAACATATATCTCAACAGTTTGGTTCCCTGTCAGAGTTATTTAACAGAACAGAAGAAAATGATTACACAATCGATGTACCTGGTGCTGAGTACTCCCCCCCAGGCAGAATATTTTTAGATGTACCACAGATTATCACAGAAATAAATACTGGGTATAAAAACATATTTAGTGTCGCCTGTCTGAGTGATGAAGATCTATGGATATGTGGTAACGGCAACGGCAACGGCAACGTTTTGAAACTGTACAACCTCCAGAGAGGGCTAGTAAGGTCATACCCGACCAAGTCAGGATTACTTATAAATGGCAATGCAATTACCAGTAATGGAGACCCAGTTTTCATTGATTATTGTGGTAAAACGGTAAACCTAGTAAAGAATTCACAAAGACATACAATAATCAAACAAAAGGGATGGATACCTCTCAGTGTATGTAGTACCTCATCCGACGATCTTCTCGTTGTATTGGCAAGTGATGATATTAAACAAGAAACAAAAGTTGTGCGTTACTTTGACTTAACAGAAAAGCAAAGTATTCAGTACACTGACAAAGGAAAACCTCTGTATTCATCTGGTGGTTGTTCTAAATGCATCAATGAGAACAGGAATCTAGACATATGTGTATCTGACTGGAGAGCCCCTGCAGTAGTGGTGGTCAATCAGGCCGGGAAACTTCGCTTTACCTACAATGGTCCTCCTTTTCCTACCATGGAATCATTTGATCCACAGGGCATTACTACAGACAGTCAGAGTCGGATCCTGATAGCAGACTGTAAAAATCACTATATCCACATCTTGGATCAGGACGGACAGTTCCTGCAATTTATTGACAACTATGAATTGTTGCGTCCAGTTGGATTATGTGTGGACACCAATGACAACCTCTTTGTCGGTGAGTCTTGCACAGGTAAACTGAAGAAAATTCAATATTACTTGTAAACAAACCTTTCCTAACAATTTTTATGTGTATGAAGCGATCAATTTTAAATGCAAATGCTTATATAAATGTTAACTTGATTAACTTATTAAATGTATGCAAGCTTGGTTACTATGTAACTTTTCTGTAAATTGAATAGATTTATCGATCAAAAGTTAACAAGTTCATATATCAAGAAACATGATTTAATTTTACATATATACAATTTTTCGTTAAACTGAGTGAATGATCTTATCCAAGTATATATTGCACTTAAAAAGATGATGTGAATGCATGTTGCCATAAAAAAATTTTTAAATAAAATTGACATATTCCACTAAGCAAAGATTGTGGCTTAACTGGGTTGTCTAAGTATCCAGATTAAAAGATTTTATGATTGTTAGGAATTTTATGATTATTTTTTAACGTTGATTCAGGTTTTATCTTACCGTTACGTGCTTTTTTCAATTTTTTTTTTACTTATACCTGTCAATGAATTGCTTTTAAGGACGTTATTTACTCAGGGTTTGAGTTCTTAAATTCAGATTGTTATGCAATTCAATGTCATGAGTAAAATTTGTTCTAAACACAAACAGTATTTATGAAATGAATTATTATTAACATAACATTCTATGTCTTATGATATTATATCTTAGGCTCAAACAAAGTTGGGCAGAGGAAATTTGGACTAAATTTTTTAGATTTTGTTTTGTACTGAAATATTTTTGGTAGTACTGTTATATTCAAAGTTAAGATTTTATTAGTTAGTCAACATAATTTTGCATATTTTCAGTTCGTTTTAACTCACTTTTCTACAAAATATTGAAAAATGCTTAAAGACACCATATCTCAAAAGTTTGACCATTCATATAAATTTTATGCTAGCAGAATAAGGTTAAAATACTTAGTTCAATACTATAAATGATTCTTATTGTCATAATCAAGTTTTTTGTTAAATTGAATAAAAAATGGGAAGGGATTTGAAAACTGATAGAGGAAATTCGGACTAGAATATTTATGAAAATTGTGAATAAAAACTTAATATTTTGTATCTATTTAGTGTCACTGCCATTCATAAACTGCATTTCATTTTTAAAAGAGTTTAGCAATTTGAATTATTTTCACAATTAAGAAAAACTCAATCAAAATTATTAAGGATTTTTCTTAAATTTTCAAAGAATATTCAATGGCAATGAACTCAAAAAGTAGGTCATTGACCTACTTTTTGCAAAGTGAAAAATAACACTATCCTGAAAGGTCTATAACACACAATATATGGTTTTTCATTATCATCAGTGGAATTTTTTTTCATTTTGAGTACACGTTTACCTTAATTCAAGGTTTAAAAATATCGAAAAATTTGAAAGGAGGTCTTCAGTGCCCGGTCTTCAATAATTTGTGAAGAAAAATGTCGAAGTTTGATTATTTAAATTGTAACTTAGTCTCAAAATAGGGTATCAGATACTTAAAATGGATCTCATATGTCGAATCAACATGGAACTCCTATTGAGACTCCGCTACTGGCCAGGGTTTTAACAATTTTACAATGTACATATGGATAATTGCATATAGTTAAATCATTAATTATATCATTGTATATATCAAAGTATACTGACGTACAAACAAATGGCAATAAAAGTAATATCTATATACTTTTGGGTCATTTTGTAAATCTTGAACATACAGGATGGACGTACAGAAGCAAATAGCAATCATTGTAGAAAATATTTTTTATAACCCGCCAACGATTTTTTTAAATATAATATAACTATCTCCATATCCGGCATTATTCACCAAAGAAAGCATTTTATTGTTTTTAGATACAGAAACGCACTTGGTATAATATCAAAAGTTAAAAATATTTTCAACATTTCTCACTTGATTTTCACTCAAACAGCTTCACAAGATTTGCAAAGATGCTCCCTTATTTAAAAATAATAACCTACACTTACTATGTAATTATCTATAGGTAAAGAACGCGTTATTTTTTTGTTAATTAAGTGCCAGTGAACCATTTGATTCTAGTAAAACTTCAAACACTGTAGCTCACATTAAAGTCTAGGACAACCGTTACCGCATATATTGAAGTATAAAATTGAATTGACCTTGAAAGTAAGCAAAGTCCATCCTTTTACTATAAAAAGAATTTGTATTAATTACAAGCATTATCAAGTCCAACCTTTTATTAGCGTGTCTCTATGTTCCCTATATGCAGTACACAATAATACAGATACCGTACCATACGACAAAATATAGTCAAAGGAACATATGAAACTAATATAAGTACATGATGAAATTTTTCGGCCGATCACAGTTGTGTCCATCAGATGATACAATGTCCAAGCTTCACGACTCGTTGGCCATGCTATTGTATTCTAATTCATAAGCAATGATTGGTCTTTGAAATATATCTACGATCCCTTACTTTGTTTTGCAGTGTGTATTTATCTTGTCATGCTTTCAATAATGGATATTATAATTATGTTGGGTATAATTATGCAATTTACATACGTTTTGTAAAATAATAAAATGAAGTTGGGCCTAAAACTCTTTGTTACTACATTCTTATTTTTTCCACCTTAAACATTGCTTTTGATTCTAATGAGTTGATTAATTTGTATTAGGCATTCCAATTTAGTAAGAATTTAGAACTAGACCATAATAGACCAACAATTATTTAGTAATGTTCAAATATAAAATTCTACGTTCAAAATATTTTAATTCTAAATTCTCTCCGAGTATATAGTAACAATAAATTAGACATACAGGTTCTACGACTATTTTCTCTGGAGTCGACAAACACATCGACAGTAGCTCCGCTCTGAAAATTCTTCACGGGAAAAAATTATCTTCATATGATCTTACTATCATATAAAATAACAGAAAAAAATATTATTGATATTCTAAGTTAGTAAGAAAAGCACGACTTGGTTTTTTTTCTATAACACTAAATGATGCAACGCCGTGTTGTGCAATTATTATGACTTCACGCAATGCAGGGAAGAACGTCTTTCCAAAGATCGTGTACTTGTTTAATATTAAGTGAAACATATCTTGAAATAAAGTATTCATCGTTCAATGCATTTTCTTAATAATTTCCCATTTTAATGATATAATAAACACTTACTAGTTATGCATGCACAGTAACGTTAAATTAAATTTTTCTTGCACACAATGTTGTGAACGCTCGATGGTTTAAATTTATTAGAACGAAAGGCAGTTGTAAATCTGACTGAATAGAACTAAGCTTATCATTTATAAGTTAAATATTTTGAAATTCGATTTGTACTCATCTGGGAAAAAATGTGGTCTTTTGATAATTAATTCAGTAAGTGAATATTTGACGATTCCAAAATACAGTATATTATGCATTCGGTTAGACTTTCTGTTGTCACGATTTACCTAATTTTTCTACACTAACGTGATTGACTATCTTAAAAAAAATTCACATTTACATTTTCATTTTTTATGCAAATACCGGTATACATTAAAACCCTTTTATCTTTTTTTGCAATTAAAAATAACAGGCTAGGTATGAACAATACATAATGACAAAATATGAAATATAGGTCATCAAAGTCTTGGAACAACTAATTAGTTGTGTTTAAAAATAGTTCTGGCCGAAGTGTTTGATAAACACCAAACGTGCTGTACTGACTACCATCAATGAAGAGGCAACTTGTTACTAATGCACATCTTAATCAATCATTGAAAAGCTAGTATGCTTATTTATAACATGATGACCAGACTTGATGTGATTAACTGGAAATACAAAGAAATAATACATAAGTTTTGATGCTATTAATAAATAAACAAATCACACTCAGCATAGGACAAATGTCACTCCAGTAAATATATGCCCTGTGTCTTGTAAACAATATTTTCACTTATGCTCCAGTAAATTAGCAAATATAACGAAACTCGACCTACTAGCAAATCACACAATTCAAAATAAATGGCCATGTATGTATGACTATTGTAGAGTGCACAAAACATCGCATGCAATCAATGAAACCTTAAATTCCGATTTATCATACAACAGAAACATGCTTCGATGATACTTGTATCTTTAAATCTATAAACACATTCTTAGCTATATCACTCGAATACTATTAAACACCCCCACCCTGGACTGATGGTGTGGTCCAAGATGGGAAGAATCGCAGTCTGTACTCTTCTAGAGTGTCAACCCATGACGAGCATAGTTCTGAGGTACCCACAGCGATTACAGAAATCCATCATTGCCATGCATTTTATGTGAAAGTCAGATCTGGTGTCAGTGATGTGGTTTGATTAAATTAACCCCAAATCTCTGGAATATATATGCTTAAAATCTCATGAACAAGCGAAACAATAGGATCATAAAAAGGCAGTCTATGGAGATAAGATGCAGTCCATGTCTTTATTCCAACTGGTCAAGGTATGTATATTCACATCCAAATCAAATAATTTTCAACCAATCTTATAGTCTGTTCAAGCTTCCATCGCTTGTTGATTTTCTCAATGAATACACCTCAGGTCTAAATACAGAGTTAATTTTAAAAATCAGGCATCAGATTCCCCTGGCAAACACAATTACCCCCCCCCCCCCCAAACACCCTCTCCAATCGTTAACAGTATCACCCAGGTTCTTCATGTTATTCGCAATGTGAAATTTCAGTGGTTATTATTTTTTTTAAGTTGACAATTCAAGGTTGTCTGTATATTGATACTTAAATAATAGAAAATACAAATACTCCCCCCCCCCCTCCAAAAAAAATGTTTTTCACCTTTTTGATTTATATTCTTCTTTCGCATCATGTTACATTTCATTCCTAAGTTGTTTTGGGGCTGTTTTTTTTTTTTTTTGCTGTTTGAGCCATCTTAATTAAGCAAACAGTGATGGAAATGCAATTTGGAACAGACTTCTTAATTAAGATTAATTAACATACATGTAAAGTTAACAGCATTAAAGTAAATGTTAAGGTAAAGGTAATTTGGGAATTTGTTTAAAATGATTCATTTTGTTATAAATTTGCTGTAAATATATTAAAATACAATTGTAGGATTAAGTGTATGCTGCAGAAATAAATGAATTTAGCTCTTGTCATCACAACAGCGAGAGTCTGTCAAATGGGAGACATAGAACAGGAAATGTGAGTTGATGATTTTAAACAAAATTAATCAAAAAGTGATGTCACATTTAGATATTCAAATCAGCTGATAGTATATTATCTATCATGCAGTGATCAACAGTTACACTTGTCCAGTTTCTGTGTCCAGCTGATTTTTGTATTTGGACAAGTCAATCTACACAAACACTTGTCTGGTTTACAGTTCATTTTTCTCGAATCATTATGATGATAGAAAAAAAAAATGTCATGAAAAATTAAAACATTTTTTTTCTTTGTAATCGAACAGATCAAACTTTAAGTATAAAAAAAAAGAAATATGAAATTTCAGTGAAGGTTGAAAACCTATATCCAAACTATAGAGAAGCTTAGTTATTGAAATAAATGTTCTAAATCTACTTGTCTTTGTCATATCACTAGAACACACCAGCAGATTGAGTAGAATATTCCTCTCTTGAGTGATCAGATATGTTTTAAATCTTAATAATTTATTTTAAATATTAAGAAGATTTTTTTTACTGACCCAGTACTGAGATACACTGCATTTGATAACAACAACAATAAGGATAATTTTTAATGAAATATTTTGTGACAGTAAATAATATGGAGACCAACCATACCAATACCATACCATACCTCTTATCAATTTCTATCATTTATTTCATATGCTATTCATAATTTTCCATACTTTTCAATGACAAATTACAATTTAAAATAGCATTTTCACAAGTAAGCAACTTGCCCAAAGAACAGGTTAATATTTTAGTTAATGGCAGGCCCAGTTATGCTATATCTAATTCAGTTGCAGCTATTAATTAGTGCATGCAGCTATTGACTAATATTCCAAGTGAAAAAAACATTAATCAATATAACTTGAGATAATAATTAAAAGCCATTTCCTCTTTTTCACTTTTGAAATTTTGTACATGTAAACATAAACACATCAGGATTTGTCTTCTTTTTTGAAAAAAAACAACATTCAGTCAAATTTGAACATGCTGGTATTTTATGCGAAATACATACATGTTAATGATTTAATTTAATGATCCATACATGTAATATTTTACTTTTTCAACATTGCAGAGTGTTGAGGAAAATGATCAGAACAGAATACCCAAACCAGCAAAACAGTCAGACATACAATGCTAGATGAACAAATAATAAACAAACTGAACTCGCTAAAATATTGAGCAATTCAACATTAATTTATGTCACTGTGTTGTGTATTTTTATATCATTTACATGATTTGGAATATATTTTGAATATTAATTTGAAGAATTATTTTTTAGTTTTTAAGTAAGTGTTGATTTTTATTTCTGGAGTTGCATTGAAAAGATATATCATTTTCCCCTTGTGCGGATATTTGGAGTTATCTGCCCTTTATCATACAAAAAAAATCAATTTAAGCCTTCTTAAAGTGGTAAAAATCATAAATATTGTTATCTATTCAAGCAGTAAACCTATTTCATTAATGGAAAATATCTAAAAACAGAATTTCATTCTATTATTATTTGTTAAGACTCATTTAATAAGGTTTTCTTGCTTGGAGTTATCTGCCCTTTGCAAAAAATATATAGAAACAATTCTTATAAAGCCAAATTAAATTATCCTGATACATTGAATTTAAAATATTTTGAAATATTTAATCAGTTTCTCATTTATTTAAGCAGAAAAAGTATTTAAGAGGAGTTTTATGATCAACTTATTGTTTAAAAAATATTTGATAACATTTTTGAGGGGGTTGGGAAGGTGACAAATTAACAAATTTTGGAAGTAAAATAAACAAAAACGAAAAAGATACCCGCTCTTGTTTTTATAAATAATATTTTGTATAAATATGATGTTTTAAAATTTGCAATTGATTTATTTTTTCTTTGCCTGCAATTTTTGAGAGACTTAAAAAAAAACAGGGTGAAAATTGAAATATTAAAATTTAGAAATTTTGGCCATCTTTGAGCCACTAAAATGAACAAGGATATTGAGATTTTTTTTCCTTTGCATCATATACATCTATATTTGTACTATGTATATTATGTGTGAGATATCTTGAAAATTTATAAATAAGCCTGTCCTGTAACTTTGAGGTTACCTTATTTTCCAACTCATAAACTGTGTATTTGGGCCCTAAAAGAATGAAATTGGTTACCATGGCAACCAAGGTAATACGCATATTTTTTACGGTGGATAATGTCATACCTTATGAGTATCAATCACCTGAGAAAGGTTCATAAAAATCTGAGATCATGCGTGCCATGACCCTATAGTAAAACTTTGGTTTTTACAGAGAATTGATGTTAATATTTGAGGAGAAAAAAAAACAATTTCTTGAGAAATAATTTAAAAATTGCTATTTCTTTAACCAAATTATACAGACTTAAATTGTTAATTTATTATACTATTAAACTATGATCTTATCATTTGGATTAATATTACAGTCGATCAATTATATTTTTAAAAGTCACAATTTCACTTGACTTCTGGAATGATTTCAGTAAGTACTCAATTAATATGAATTTGAAGGGTTAGGGCAGTTTACGCATTAAACTTCACTGTGCTTACATTAAAGAGACACAAGAGTCCAGCTGAAAAGAAATCGAAAGTAAATTCATATAATACAGCAACTGGCTTTTATTTTCAAAGAAATATTTTAAATTTATTAATCAAAGATAAAGTGTACATACCTTCTGTTGTGTGGTCGCACATTTAAATATGGTAAAGAAGGGGGTGTCAATTACTAGGGACGGTAAATGAAGGAGAACGATGTACAATAAGATAAAATTATCAGACGTGGTTAACCTTAGTGTAACGTCGGCTCTATTTAAAGAGAAAATGCGATGTCCCATAGATTCACCAATAACCTGGGCGTTTAAATTTGAACACGTCATAGTATCGTTAGATACGACAGTCGCCATGTAACAGTATAAAGGTCTATGCCATGTTCGTTATTTAGGAATAGTTGTTGAAGCGATTAAACGTAAGTATTGTGTATTTATTCACACAAAATCTTTATATTAGTAGATAAAAAAAACTGATCTACAAAAAGGTCAAAATCAAGTACATGAACTTTATTTGTGTACTTGCAAGATTGTTTGCTGCAATTTGTATTTCAGCTTATCATGTAAAATTGTAATGGATACATAATTTGATAGCTAATAAATCCTGTCTTTTGCAGAATTATTCAAAAATACTAGTGTAGGCGTCTGACAATGGACCCTGAACGTAGCGCCCAGGATGTGTTAAGATGTAATCTCTGTGAGACATCGGTTCCTCTTATGTACTGTGTCATTTGCCACTTACATCTGTGTAAAGCATGTGTGTGGGATCATCTTTCAGACTTTTCCAAAGAACACAAAATTGTTCCGTTTGAAAAGCCGGGATCTTCAACTAAATGTTCAAATCATTTGTCGAAAATATGTGAACTTTACTGTGAACAATGCGACCTTCCAATTTGTGTGCAATGCGCTTCTTCCACAAAACACCAAGGTCATGTATTTGTTGACATCATGAAAATTTTGGAAAAACAAAAGGTTGTGTTACAGGAAGATTTACAAGAATTAAAAGACTTAATATATCCTAATTATCAAGAAACAGCTTGTTTAATCTCAATTGAAAAAGCTCGTTTTATTGAAAACTCAAGGAAAATTGCTACAGCTATCAACAAACATGGAGAAGACTTGCATAGAGAAATAAATGTGATCATCGACACAATGAAAGCTGATCTTGATAAATCGGACCACAAACACCTAGCTGTCTTAAATAAACATGAAGATGAAATCAAACAAACGATTTCCGAAATAACAAAGAACATTGCTGATTTGGAAAAAATAGTAAATTCCGATGATGTTGGCCATGTCTTTGCCTACAAATCCCGAAAGATTGTCTCTTAAACTAACGGTTACCTTACCAAATTTTACACCTCATAAGATTAACAGAGAACATATTTACCAACAGTTCGGTTCTCTGACATCGTTTTCAAATAAATCAGAAAAACAAGGCTACAAAATGGATGCTACAGGTGCTGAGTCCTCTCGACCAAACAGAGAACTAATGGATATGCCACAGATTATCACACAGATAAAAACTGAGTATGAATACGCATGTACCGTGTCCTGTCTCAGTGATGAAGATATATGGGTGCTTGGTAACAACAACGTTTTGAAATTATATAACCTCCAGACGGGTTTATTAAAGTCGATCCAAACTGAATCGGGTAAAAAGCCAAACGACATAGCAGTGACAAGGACTGGGAATCTAGTTTATACTGATTACAATGATAAGACTGTAAACATTGTGAAGAATACACAGATAGAAACAGTTATAAGATTAAAAGGGTGGATTCCTTGTGGTGTCTGTAGTACCTCCTCTGGTGACCTCCTAGTCACCATGTACTGTGATGATAATGAACGAAACTCAAAAGTCGTGCGTTACTCCACGGAGAAACAATGTATTCAATACGAACCCAACGGACAAGCTCTCTATTCATCACGTGGTACCCTCAGATTCATCACTGAAAACAGGAATCTAGATATTTGTCTGTCGAATATTTCAGCCAATGCAGTAGTGGTGGTCAATCGGGATGGGGAATCCCGGTTTTCCTACAAGGGCAACTCCACTACTACCAACACATCGTTACATCCGCACGGCATCACTACGGACAGCCAAAGTCATATCCTGATAGCAGATCGTAACAACGATCGTATCCACATTCTTGATCAGGACGGGCAGTTTATCCGCTACATTACCAAATATGTTATACATCGTCCATATGGTTTATGTATTGACACTAAGGACAACCTTATTGTGACTGAGAATGCAACATGTACCATGAAGAAAGTTCGATATTATTTGTAAAAAAGGTGTTCATAACTTTTAAAGATGATGTTGTCTAAGAATGAAAACTATTCAACTGATGATAATTAAAAGCCATTTTTAAATGTCAAAGACCTTTGATTGTAGTGTTGTTTTTTTCACTCTCCTAAAATTAGGTGAATGGTCTACTTTTTGCGTTAATGGCATTGAATACATGTGTGTTTTAAAAAATAAAAGAAATGTTTCTTAAAAGTCTACAAAGAATTAAGATTTTCTTAAAATATTACTTGTAAACTCATTTAAAACTTGAATATATCTTATGAATGGCAAAGGCCTAAAAAGTTACAAAGCATTTAGGCTTTATCAACAGATTTTAAAAATATTGCAGTTTAAATTTCCTCTATAAAATTTTTGATATTTTGTTTCTTTCATCGCTTTGAAGCATTTTCAATAGTTTTTAATAGCGTGGTGTATGATTTACGTATTTAATAAGTGAGATAAAACCAACAGAAAATATGCAAAATTATCGCGATTTACAAATAAAACAATATACATTATTATTATAGTACTGCCTAACATGTTTAAACGGAAAAAAAAAATCTGACACATTTAGTCCGAATTTTCTTTGTTTTACTACATGTCCATTTTTGTTTGAGCCAAATTGCATATTCAAAGAAAAATATCTAACATTATTTCATTGTAATTAATTTTCTTTATACTCTTTTGTTTAGATCAAATTTTAATCATGACATCGAACTATATAACTTTGTGAGAAAAGCGCCAGTGTCCACTGATGAGCCTGTCAAAGCCGGGTCAGAAATATAAATAAAACTAGACACGATCTCGTTGCGAGCAACGAGGAGGTCTTCCGTCCAATTTTTAGAAGGTGAAATGATATTGCTCTTTATCTTCGTTAACAAGACATATCCTCAAAATTGGGGTGGGATCTAAAAGAGCTATAAACTAATTTCACAAGACAATGCCTCTTTATCCCTAATTTGAAGGATCAAAAAACATTTGACAATTAAAAGTTATTACTTAAAGACTATAAAGCCCTCTCTGCCCCTAATTTGAGGGGTCAGCCCTTTTTCTTGATGTTATATAAAAGCTCTTATCATTTCAAACACATTTGGTTCAATAAGTGTTAACAAATTATGTACCTTTTTCGAGATATCTGGAAAAGATCGCTTTAGAAGCCAACCCTTTAACTCATTTTAGGTGCAGGATAACAAAGAAATTATGGTTGCATATCGTTTTGCACATTATTTATAGCATCTTCTGTTTAATATTGCATTTCAAAATTTTTCTCCATTTTGAGATATTGATAATCAAAATTTTGGACTTCTGGCCCCTGAAAATCCCTAATTACGTAACAGAGGTACAAACAATTATCATGTTTTGATAAACAACGTTACGATGAACAAAATTGTTTCTAAAACGTATCACAAAATATTTCTCATTTTAAAGTTATTACTTAACGACTTTAGAGCCCTCTTGATCCCTTATTTGAATGGCCAGCCCCTTTTTAATTGATGTTAAATGAAAGCTCTTGTCATTTTAAACACAGTTGGTTCAATAGGTATTTACAAATTATGTACCGTTCTCGAGATATCTGGAAAAGATCGCTTTAGGGGCATACCCTTTAACTCCTTTTAGGGACCGGATAACAAAGAATTATGGTTGCATATCGTTTAGCACATTATTTATAGCATCATTTGTTCAATATTGCATTTCAAAATTTTTCTCCATTTTGAAATATTGATAATCAAAATTTTGGACTTCTGGCCCCTAAAAGTCCCTAATTACGTAACAGAGGAGCAAACAATTATCATGTTTGGATAAACAACGTTAAACACAATTGTTTCTATAACGTATAACAAAATATTTCACAGTTAAAAGTTATTACTAAAAGACTTTAGAGCCCTCTCGGCCCCTTATTTGAAGGGCCATCCCCTTTTCTTTATGTCAAATGAAAGGTCTTGACTTGATTTAGTTTCTTTGTTTTACATGTTTTAACAAAATTCTTTTAAGAAAAGAGAATTCAAAGAAAACCAAGAAAAATCACGACGCCTTTTTTATCTTCATTTTCGAGTTCGGGCGAGCTTCAGCGCTTTTTGACATAAAGATGATTAAAGACCATTAGACACTATTTCAGTCTTTCGTCTGTCAGCCCTGAAAAGTTCAAAATAATATCTTAAATGGTAAAAGAAGACTTCTCCAGACAAAATACCCCTATAAAAAGCAATCAATCCACGATATCTCAAGACATGCAGTGACGTCATCAACTAAAAAAAATCTAAAAAGGTTCAGATCAATACCTATCAGATCTATAAAAAAAAATGACGTAAATCAATGAAGCCGTTTCTGAGATATCGCGTGCACAAAATCGGTAAAAAAAAAATATTAACTCGACACGATCTCGTTGCGAGCAACGAGGAGGTCGTCTGTGCGATTTTTTGAAGGTTATTTGACCTTGACTTTGGTATTTGACCCTTTATCTCCTAATCGTGGCAACAACAACATTTTGATGGTTGAATACTGTTAGGAACATCATTCTCAGCATTTTTATTCTATATTGATTTTCAAAATCATGATGCTTTTTTAAATATTTGTTCTGTTTAAGATATATTATCAGAGTTTTGGAGTTCTGGCCCCTTAAACCCCCTTAAAAACCCTAGTTACGGAACACATGATAACATAATTATAATTTATTGTTAAATAAATGTGAGATAAACATTATTGCTTCCTATACAAATAACAAAATATTCTTCAGTAAAATGGTATAAAAGAAAGACTTTAGCCTTTATGGCCCCTAAAAATAAAAAGATAGGTCTTTTGATACTAAACATATTTTGTTAACAATTGTTTAGAAATTCTATGCCCTTTTGAGCTATTTTGTAAAGACCGATTTAGGGGCTGATCCCTTATCTCCTTATTGGGGCCATATGACAAAACGATGCTTGAATATTGACAAGCGTAACATTGTAAGCATTTATTATTCAATATTACTTTTCAAAATATTTCTCATTAAAGTGCAATGAAAGGAAGACTTTAGAGCCCTTATGGCCCCTAAATTGAAGGATCAGCCCCTTTTTCTTGACATCATATTGGAACGGGATTTCCCAGCAATAATGAAGACAATCCTTTCTCCAAATTTCTTTAATGATGTTATATTTTTATACTCTGTAATATATTATGATAAAATAAATATAATATAATTGTATAATAAGTCATAAAATACATTTATACATTATTGCAATCGAATTATCTTTAAATACATTTCCATTGAAATATACACAATTCATCATTTCCATATACATATAATTTCATTCAGTCCAATATCAGAAAGACACAATTAAGGGAAATAACTCTTATCAATTTCAACATACAAAAGTTATCTTTCTTTTACAATAAAATATTAAAATACACAATTATAAATCATACCAATTTATGGAAACACCGTTCAATTATCTTCAATTACTGATGTTAATTGATCTGAATATTAAATATATATCTAAATACATGTTCCTTACATACATTTCCTATTCACAATGTAAAACACTTAACTATTTCCTTAGAAATATTTACTATTATATATTAAGCTGCATTTCATATGCATGTCCATCAGATTTATCTACATCCGACACAATGATAAAATACAATTTTACTTATCAGATTTATCTACATCTGATATATACAATATTAACAAAGTAATTCTTTCTAAATTCTTAATCCTGATAGTTCATAATATAAACTCAATTATTCTCTATAATATTAGTAAATGGTTAAAATAGAAACGTACATTGTCTGGATGTCTTCAGGTCTTCAGAATAAAAGGAATAGAATATTTGACAAAATAAACTTCTCTGTCAAAGTCTGAGAGTGTTCTACCTAAATACTGTTCACAAGACAATGAAAACTCTTGACCAATAAAACCCGAGAATTTTCAGTATCAACCAATGAATGAAGAATGTTAGAGTGTGTGTTTGTGTGGATCTAAAGGGGTGGAAGGCTCTAACTAAATACATTGTTAGTAGAAGAAAGAATTAGAATTTATTTTATTTTAATTTGATAAAATTTTATTTACTTACATTTATATAATATCTTTATTTATTACTTTTTAATTAAAAAACACATCTACTACAATATGAAAGGTCTTTTGATATTAGACATATTTTGTTCAACAAGTGTTAAGAAACTCTTTGCCGTTTTTTTTTTAGCTATCTGGGATAGGACGTTTTAGGGGCCGACCCCTTTTCTCCTTATTGGGGACAGGTAACGAAACTTTTATGATTGAATATTGTTTGAAACATCATTCTAAGAATCTTTTATTCTATATTGCTTTTCAAAATATTTGTCCTTTTTAAAATATAATTGATCAAAGTTTTGGACTTCTGGCCCCTTAAAACCCCAAATTACGTAACGCATGATAAAAATTGTATGATGTATAGTTTTATAAGTGAAAGATGGACATTTTTGCTTCTTAAATATATTACAAAATATTTCTCAGTAAGTGCTATGGAAGAAAGACTTAAGAGCTCTTATGGCCCCTTCTTTGAAGAAGCAACCGCTTTTTCTTGATATCAAACGAAAGCTCTTGTAAATATAAAATTTATTTGTGCAATATGTTAAGTTAAAATATTTTTAGGAAAGGAGATACAGAACGAAAACCATTCAAAATCACGTCGTGTTTTCAAACTCGATTTTCGGGTCCAGGCGAGCTTTGACGCCTTTGAAGTCAGACAACCATAAATGCCTTTAAACACATCTACAATATTTCGTCTACAATCCCTGAAATTTAAATTCAATATCTCTTTTCGTTTAGGAGGAGATAGCAGGACAAACTGACTCTCTTAATCGCTAAAACGTCAATATCTTCCGAATGACGTCATTAAAATAAAAAAATATATGTAAGGTTTTAATCAATTCCTACAAGATCTGAAATGTTCACGAAAATCGGTCGAGTTGTTTCAAGAAATCGCTTGAACAAAAAAGCGTAAGAAAAAAAAAATAATAAAAGGGAAAAAGAAATAAAGCAATAACAATAATGATACAACTGACCACGGTGCGTCAGATCATAAGTACGCACTTGATCGCTTTTACTTATTAAAAAGAGAATGATGTAGAGGATTGTCTGTGCGTTTAAAATCTGTGTGCGGGGTGCAGAAAACATAGCTCTCCAGTAGTCATTTGGAAGCCTCCTCTTATTACAAACTTAAGGTAAGATAAATTATAACACTTGCGCACTCTCTCAAACGTAAAGTAAATAAATTCAGGGGGTTCAACTAATATTTTATTTTCAGAAATTTTTGTAATGAATATTAATGTTAATAAAATTCATTGTAATTAATATTAATATTTCTTGTTAAAATTCCATATTAAAATGTTATATCTAAATAAAAAGAGTAGTAATCTGGAAGCTATTTTCCTGCCTCCTCTTTTCACACAGACTGGAACACGAACGACTTTCCTGTAGCACCTTGGCTAGGGCACCCGCCAGGTGTGGGCATGTTGGAACTAAGATATCGAGGATGTATATATAAACTAAATATCATAAATTAAAGCTCCATATGATAAACAAAATGGCTTTATTATATAGTAATGGAGTGTTATGATGTGGTGGTGGACTTTATGATATTTCTTTGGATACCCTTTTGATTAATTCCGAAAGCCATGTCACACTTAAAATACATTCAATGCATACAATATGAATAACAATGAAATTGTTCCAGATATTGGTGTATGAAAGATTAGGTTCGGCTGTTAACAAATTTTTTACAGGAGTATCACTTATATAAATAAAAAACATGTGATATGTAGTGCTACAAAGAATGATATAAAAATTGTCAGGATGGGGTATATTTCAACGGATTTTAATCAGGAACATATGTGTATTGTTCTACTTAGAATACTCGTGAACAAAATAAATCTGAAGTAACATTAATTAGAATGCATGAAAATAAAAATTTGTCTTACAAATATCTTGCAAAAAAAACCCGTGTCAGTGGTTTTATTATAAAATTAATTTGAAAGATGTACACATGTACATTTAAACACTAAAAATGATGAACAACAACATGCCATCCTCTCCAAGTCGATAGGGGTATAAACATTAAACAGACAGATGAGACCACCTTACATGAAATTGAAAACAAATTTATATAGTAGACAAATTCTGATTTAGTTTACCAAAGGAATATTTTTAAAATACTTATAGTCTATCTAAAGATATTTTTGCCGCATATATTTTTAAAATTACTCGATATTTATAAATGCTTCTCGGGTTGTAACGATGTTCATTCAATAGTAGGAACATTTCCCCAAATTTCCCCCTTCAAAACACCCCTTTAGCTAAAAATTGTTAGGTTTCAATACAAAGCATAAAATAAAAAGTCTACGGATATTTTTAATTAATGGAGATGAAGGTACCCGGATGATTATATTGGAAATTTGTTCGAGGTATTGCGAGTGACTTCCGAATAGAAAAATGATATTAACATTCTCCATGAAAATTTTTCGTTCGAGGTCTGTTTCCGTTCCTGTGAATTTTAAGATGGAAAAATGAAAATGCGTGAAAAAAAACTTTTCTTAGATATATTCCCTTTCATCGATTTCAATTGCACATCTTTCACGGGTATGTAAACTTTATTAAAAATCGTCCAAATGTGCAACATAAATTGGGACTATAATCCACGGAAAAGTGTACATTTCTTTGTTTGTGTTGTCGCATATTTACATATTCGCGGAGCGCGCATAGATTACAATAAAGTAAGGAATGCTAATTACGGGGTCTCAACACGCATGATAATGCGAAAATAAATTATGAAGCGCAACAATTAAAAAAAGCAACTGAATGAATGAAAATAACCCTTTAAGTACATTTTGAGTATAATAAAAGAAAGAGGGTGTCATTTACTAAGATTAAGCAATAATTTTCTAGAAACGATTTACAATAAAATAACTATTATTTTTGTGTGAAAATCGGACACAAATAATCAGAGGCCGGTGGAATGTCTTATCTACTTTTATTGTAATATTTGTACTGTTTAAAGAGAAAGTGGGGCGCCCCATAGATCCACCACTAACCTGGGTGTCGGAATTTGAACACGTGATAGTATATATCGTACTTCGATACGACATTCGGAAGCCCACGACATTCGCCATATGCTTGAACAGTATAAAGGTTTCTGCTATATTTGTGATTAAGGAGTTTGTGTGGATGAGATGAGATGTAAGAATTATGTATTTATTTATCACAAAATCGACCTTTATAGCAGTAAATAACACGTTGTTAAATAACGTTGATCTACAAAAAGGTCAAAATCAAGAACGTTTACCATAATTGTGACCTATCGTCGATTGACTGGTTTTTGCTGCAAGTAATATCAGCTTTTTTGTGTAAAATGTTCTGAAATCATAATTTGATGGTTTATGATTTCTTTTTCTTTTTTGGCAGAATTCTTCATAAATACCTTTCGCGGTACATGACCATGGACTCTCAACGTAACGCCCAGGATGTGTTACGGTGTGATCTCTGTGAGACACCTGTTCCCCCTATGTACTGCGACATTTGCTACTTACATCTGTGTAAAGCATGTGTTGGGGAACATCTCTCTGACTTTTCCAAAGAACACAAAATTGTACCGTTTGAAAAGCGAGAATCTACAACTAAATGTCCAAATTATTCTTCAAAAATATGTGAACTTTTCTGTGAACAATGCAACACTCCAATTTGCTCACAGTGCACTTCTTCTTCAAAACATCAAGGTCATGCATTTGTCTACATAGTAAATATTCTTGAAAAACAAAAATCTGTTTTACAGAGAGATTTACAAGAACTAGAGAACTCTATGATCCCCAAATATCAAGAAATTGCATCAAACATTCCGGTTCAAAAAGCTAACCTTAATAAAACTTCACAGAAAATTGCCTCGGATATCAGCAAACATGGAGAAGAAATGCACAGGGAAATATATATGATTGTCAAGAAACTAAAATCTGATCTTTGTCTAAATTATCTGTCAAAACAGAAGAACACGACTACACAACGGATTCTCCCAGTAGTGAAAACTATCCACCAGAGAAGTATCTTATTGATGTGCCCATATCATCAAAGAGATAAAAACCGATTTTCAATATGCTGAAAATGTGTCCTGTCTGAATGATGAGGACATCTGGATTCATGGTAACGACAACATTTTGATACTGTACAACCTCCAGAGAGGACTGTTAAAGTCAATCCAAACCAAGTCAGGGAACCGAGCAGATGACGTAGCAGTAACGAGAAGTGGGGATCTGGTATATACTGATAAAACAAATAGAACTGTGAACATAGTGAAGAATAAAGACATACAGACAGTGGTCACACTACAGGGATGGAGACCTTGCGGTGTCTGTATACCTCCTGTGGTGAAATCCTGGTTGCTATGTACAACAATGATTGGAAAACACCATCAACAGTTGTGCGTTATTCTGACTTCACTGAGAAACAAAGTATACAGTACAATGACAATGGACAAGCTCTCTATTCATTAGGTTACTATTTTAAATACATCAGTGAGAACAAAAACCTAGATATATGTGTGTCTGATTGGAAAGCCAGTGCAGTAGTGGTGGTCAACCAGGCAGGCCATTTCCGGTTTACGTACACTGGTCTTCCCTCTTCTACAAAGAAACCATTCGATCCATTTGGCATCACTACAGACAGCCAAAGTCATATCCTGATAGCAGATCTTCACAACCACGGTATCCACATTGTCGATAGAGACGGTCAGTTTCTCCGTTTTATTGACAACTGCCATTTGGAGGAACCTTTTGGTCTATGTGTAGACACAAATGACAATCTATTTGTGGCTGATAAGAAAACGTATAAAGTAAAGAAAATTCAATATTACTAGTAATCATAATGTTCATATTTTCTAAATGCATGTTAAATGACCAGGAATATATATATTGAATGTAAAAAAACGACAATCATTATGCTGGTGTTTAAAACATGTCAACACATAGATATGCTAGTGTTAATGTACTAGAGTATCCTATACCTTATGATTACGCTTGTTGTAATAACTAATGTGTTATCGTGTGCTTCTTCTATTAATCAATTTAACTGACTAAACTATCCACCCATTTATAATTTATATATCACTAGTTAACATATCGTATAAAATGAATATTATATTGCAAAATGAAAGTTTTATGAAAGTTATTAATTGTTTTTATTACATAGGTTGTGGTTTTATGCTTTTAGCCATACTGACATTTTTTTTTTAGTAAGATAAAAATAACGAAGCTGAGTCTAATTATCTCTAACCTATGTACATGTACTTTGATTATTTTTTTTACCTGAAGATATGAGATCGTGTCAATTATTTTTCAAGATTAAATATAACTGATTTATTTGATAATTTTATAGTAAACAACATTTGAAAAATTTAGAATTTCTTCTCTTTCGCTAAAAGTCCAATTTTGTTTTTGCCTAAACTCTTTATGTGAAGAATGTAAATGAACTAAATATGTTTTATATAGGTTTGTATAATATTCATGCATACCCTAAATCTTATTTTCACGCATTAAACCAATAAACAGTTTCAATAAAGAATTGTGACAACCCCTGTGATTCTATATTTTTTGTATAATGTCTGTTTAAACATGTCAGTGAGTATATTGGTTACACGTGTAGAGGGTTGTTCTGCTTTTCAGTTGACACTTTTTGTCACTTTAACTTTTAAAGGTCTGTACATGCAAAATAGTTTGTATCATTTAGCAAATAGTGTTTTTAATAAATTGCACATGATTTTAAAAAGATGACTCATAATTTTTTCTTCATTAATAAGATTTCCCCGACAGGTCTTTAAAAATGTGAGTAAAGGTTTGAGACTTTTAACAAATTTCTTTGCTGGTTGAAATTGTGTGCATGAAAACTACGTCATATTAGGACAAAGAAGTCAACATTCAAATTTTTTTTTACCTTTATTATTAATCAAATAAGGTTTTTTGCCATATGCTTCATTTGGAAAAAATATTTAAGGAAATGCAATATCTCTGTAAGTTGCACTTTAAAAACTGAAAGTTGTATTTAATTGCTTAAGCTATGCGTGTAGATTACAAAAAGTACTTTCGCAAAAACCTTAAAAAAGTTACAGTGACTGGCGTTTGTCATTTTGACCAATATGATTAAAATCAGCATATATAAAACGCCGCCCTGCAATACGTAATGTATTTTTCAAGTGTGTAAAGCTGTGCTGCTCCAGATTGGGGGTGTTTAGAGGTGGCTCCGAAGGATGGTATTCAAGGCCTATGATCAGTAACTTTACTATATGTGAAGTTAATAAGGTTGAGATTCAAACAGCCCGACCCTCTGCTAGATCCGCGCATGAATTTTGAAACCCACAATTTATATGATTATCCGTTTTCAATTTTATAAACTATTTCTAAATCCAATTAAACTTTTTGTAGCTTCTGCTTGTATTTAATCCCGTAAATTATATGCGATGGATAATGTTGGAATATAATGCCAAATCAATGATAGAAATATTGGTGATTGTGAAAGAAAATGTTTATTATTTATTTTTGGAAAGCGTGCCTACTCTGTTTTTTTTTAATAAATGGGGGCAATAGCAGTTGCTTAAATGCAATTTTAAATCAATGAACACAAAATAAATAGTATGACTTGGCGTATACGTAGAAACGGTATCTATTCCTTTAGTTTTAAAAATTCTCATGTATTTTTTCTTGCCCTTACCTTGGAGTTATATAGTTTGATTTTGATCTTATAACTAGTGTTTTGAGTGTCTGAAACTCGGTCCCGAAAAATATTGATTCTATTTAAGGTGTTCATCGCTCACTGATATTTAGAATGTGTGATTTGAGAATTTGAAAAAATTTAATATTAATAATTTTTAGACACGCATGTTAATGAAGTATGAAGATGTTATCGACGATACAAAATCATCACGATTATTGAAACATATCAATCCTCAATGAATGATCAAATCCCACATTAGTAACATAATCATACAATAACAATTATTTAAATGTGTTTTTGTAGGCATTCACAAAGCTATTTCACATTTGTATTTTGGGAAAATAAGGCATCCTAAATAAGAAAAGTCTTAAAGGACAGGTGATACAATCACAAAAACATTGACCAACAAGTTGAATTGTGGGTGGGATACAATTTCTGCAAAATTTTCCTTACTACTCCCATCTGTTTCACAGCTATTGCTGAATTACTGAGCTGATAAAACGCGTGACCTCAATATGCATATCTGAAGCCTCTGAGATCGGAAACCTTCGGTGCGACGTAATAGCCGACACACTGCCCATTCGCTGTATCTTTCAACCATAGGGATTTCTAAATTGCTCTTATCTAAAATCTGAAGTCATTAACTTTTGCTCACTGCTATGTAAAGTTAGAGAACCCAGTACATACAGTACCCGCAACGTTATTTTTTTCAAGATAAACGATAGGATAGGATTCACGCACGATAGGATAGCATTAACGCACGATAGGACAATATACACGCACGATAGGATAGGATTAACGCACGATAGAACAGTATACACGCACGATAGGATAGGATTGATACACGATAGGAAAGGATAAACGATGTTCATGATAAACATATAATCGCTTTAAACGATTTACACGAATAATCTGTTAATGGCAGAATTTGAGATAGAACACGCACGAATAAAGATTTACGTGGAAATTCTATTTAGTAACAATTACCGACTTGTTAATCATCGCTGCATTATTTATAGAATGTATAAAAATGACCAGTTAATTTTTTTCACTAAAATTATGAGCTTAAATAATCAATAAATCTTCTGAATTGTTATCGTTGTTTTCAATACCGAACACCCTAGCCGATCGCCGCGAATATTTCAGCCCGAGATCAAATTTCACGGAAAATAGCGGGTTCAATTATAAAAATCAAACTCTTGTTTAATAATAAGTAAATATAACATTTGTCATAAATACATTTCTTTCTGTGTAAGAAAATGATGCATTAAAAACGATTTATATTACATACAAATTAGATAAATATTTCCGCAGGTTCACTTTCAGCGTACGATTTGCTAACATTATTTTCATTACCACACACCGATTGCCGAGAAAATTTCAGCCCAAAATCAACTATCACACAGAAAATAACAGGTTCAGCTCTGGTTTTAATTAAATATAAATTATACATGTATCATAAATACCGGTACTTTTGTTTCTGTAAAACATTTTGCATAAAACACACATTATATTGCATAAAAGTTAATGTTTACGCAAGTATACACTCGCGTACGATTTAAAATATTCGATATACAGGTAAATATGTTACCTCGTTCATAAGAACCTCGATAATTTACATTAAGTTTTCATTTTTAATTATTACAGATATGATTTACAAGTAATATTGGTTAATTTTGATCTAAAAAATTAAGAAATTAGTATCATAATAGATTGCTGAAAAGGATTTTACAATTCTTGTTCAATAAATTTTCGTATACGGCGCACTGAGCGAATTGCAGCTTTGAAATAAATATATTAATTTACTTGCTTATGAAAAGGCACGAAACGATTAACACGATATGATAAACGGAAAAACTGTTAAAATTGAACGATAAACCTGATAGGATTAACGCACGATAGGATAGCATTAACGCACGATAGAACAGTATACACGCACGATAGGATAGGATTAACGCACGTAAGAACAGTATACACGCACGATACGATAGGATTGATACACGATACGATAGGACAGGATTGTAAAAAATAACGTTGCGGGTACTGTAAACAGAGTTATTCTACGGTTAGAAATCCCATTTCTGTTTCCTCAGCAATCATGAATAGGAGTAAAAATTGTGACCTGTCCTGTTAACTTTTCATTGATCTATATACTTCATGCTGGAAAAAATATGTCAGATGTTGGATTTTTAAAAGATAAAAATCATTAAAAACATGGAATCATTGTTTCTTAAGAAAGGATTTCGTTTTGTCAACACATAGTAAGTGATAATGTATAGAGTCTTTTCGTAACCAGGAATTTCACTGGATCTTAAACCCTAAATAAACCCTAATTACGTTAATTGTACTTAATAAAGGATTTTTTTATTTAAGAAGTATTACCAGAAATCCTGGTACCTGTAAGCAAATATGTTTGTAAATTTCTTTAGTTCCACAAAATCAGGGGTCTACTTTAATCTCAATACTAATAACCGAAACATATTTTAATTTCATTTTTTAGTATGGTATTTGATTATGTTTGTTTATTGAAATTTAATTAAAAGAACTACCAAATTTCATAAGCAGTAAAGACTGAAACAGTCGTTTTTAACATAGTATTCAGGGTTTAAAAACGTATTAATCTCAAGACTCCTTGAATTTTATCCAAATGTAATTTGATCTTTCTTTTAATAGTTTATGAAGATCATTTTTAGGTAGTACTTCTGAGTTGTGTACATGTATAATTTATTCTGTATTGTTCAAACCTAAACAAAAAGCCCCAAAAGGAGCTGTTATGCACACTGATGACATCTTATATACTGACATTAGATTCAGATGGACAATGAATTATTTTTACAGCAACACCAATTGTTACAAATAGTACACAAAAAAGGATTTATATGACTGTAGTATCATAAAAATCTAACTCATCGTCCTCCCAGTTGAGTTTTTTTTTAAAGAAAAAAATATTTAGATTAATATCAACTTATTCAAATCAATGTTTTGGATCTGCATGATTGGATTAATATACATATTCAAACAATTTATTTCAAACTGAATACTGTCAATCTGAACAAGTGGTTGCCTGTCTGGCTAATAATCTGCTATAAATGATTATCAATCACAGAATCTTCAGATTCATTCTAATCTAATTACTTTTTTTCAATTTCTATTACCACTATCTTATGTACACAAAATTTCTCAAAAACTCCATTAACCAATAATACAACATGTAATCTTGTACATTCTATAATCTTCCTACTTTGTTTTTAGGAGAGGGTTCATACACTAAACTTTTCAATAAAATATGCTTTTAATAAATTCACTTTATTTCAAAAGCATCATTTGCAACACAAATACACTATCCTGTACGTGTAAATAAATCATCGTCCATTGCTCTGTTTACTATGTAGCCGATAGCTGACTATGTCATCTTTGACGAATAACGCACAGGGGTTTCTTATCTCATTAAAGATCGGCAAAACTCGGAGATCTGTTGCAGCTGGGATTTTCAGCACACTTAATTGAGCTGTGTGTTCTTATCTGCTGCTAGTCAAATAGAAAAATTGTTATAAACTGATTTATATTTATCATAGAAAATGTTTTTAGAAGAAAATGATTTTGTGTCACCTGTCCTTTAAAGATTGATATTTTTTTGTACAAAATTATAAACATTAAACAGCCATATAAAACAAGCTGTCAGGGATGCATACAAAGCATTACAATACCATGTTGCTATCGATAGTGCCATTGTAGCATTTTATCTGTTTAATCTAATGTTGATTGATGTACGATTGAATGAACTAAATGTTAACTGGAAGGTCTTGAAAAGTGGCCGAATGGCAAAGATATGATATACATTCACCTTAGAGTTCCTTTACAGTTGATGAATAGTCATATGCACTTGAACTGCACTCGGCCTGTTATTTGCAAGGTCTATTATTTTATAAGAAAGACCTTGGTCTGTTCACCGTATTAATTCCCTAAAATTCAGTATTGAAGAATTAGAGACAATCCAAGTCAGGTGGTTTTTTTTTAACAACAATCATATATCTATCAAAAAAAAATCACAGTGACTGGCGTTTGTCATTTTTACCAATATTATTAAAATCAGCATATATAAAACGCTGCTCTGCAATACGTAATGTATTTTTCGAGTACGTAAACCTGTGCTGCTCCAGATTGGGGGTGTTTAGAGGGGGCTCCGAAGGATGATATTCAAGGCGTTCAGTAACTTTACTATATGTGAAATTAATAAGGTTGAGTTTCAAACATCCCGACCCCCTGCTAGATCCGCGCATGAATTTTGAAACCCACAGTTTATATAATTATTCGTTTTAAATTTTATTACCTATTTCTTAATCCAATTGAACTTTTTGTACCTTCTGCTTGTATTTAATCCCGTAAATTATATGCGGTGGATAATATTGGAATATAATGCATCTTATTTATTTTTGGAAAGCGTGCCTACGCGGGTTTTTTTTAATAAATGGGGGCAATAGCAGTTGCTAAAATGCAATTTTAAATCAATGAAAACAATATAATTATTATGACTTGTACATACCATTGGCAGTACAGTTTTAAAGGCGTATACGTAGAAACGGTTTCTTTTCCTTTAGTTTTAAAAATTCTCATGTATCTTTTCTTGCCCTTACCTTGGAATTATATAGTTTGATTTTGATCTTATAACTAATGTTTTGAGTGTTTGAAAGTCGGTCCTGAAAAATATTGATTCTATTTAAGGTGTTCATCGCTCACTGATATTTAGAATGGGTGGTTTAAGAATTTGAGAAAATTTAATATTAATAATTTTTAGACACGCATGTTAATGAAGTATGAAGATACAAAATCATCACAATTATTAAAACATGTCAATCCTCAATGGATGATCAAAAACTACATTAGTAGCATAACCATACAATTACAATTATTTAAATATGATTTTATAGGCATTCACAAAGCTATTTCACATTTGTATTTTTGGGAAAATAAGGCATCCTAAATAAGAAACGTCTTAAAGATTGAAATTTTTTGGTACAAATTTATAAACATTAAACAGCCACATACAACAAGCTTACAGGGATTCGAGAGTAAATTTATTGAATAGAGAAAACGAAATTAATTTTTTTCACATGAATATTTTTAAAATAACTTAATCCACGACAAAGTGTACATTATTTCAGTCGTACATGTAAAAGTGTTGCAGCCAGATAACAATGAAGGGAAATGTGTAAATTGCGGCGTATCAACACTCCTGATTATCGCAAAATATTATATGATCTGACAAAATATGTAAAAAAATAATCAGGGACATCCTTGAGTTAAATGAAGAGAAAAAAGGGTGTTAAATACTTGCCATGGCACGTTGAAAAAGGGTGAACAATTCAGAGTCAAGTAACTATTATTTTTGTGTAAAAATCGGATATACAAAAACTATCAAATGTGTGATACCTTATCCTTTTGGCCTTATAAAAAGAAAAATAGAGCGCTCCCATAGGTGTGATGTAGTTGGAAAAAAGAAAAATAGAGCGCTCCCATAGATCTACCACTAGCTTTGGCATTTAAATTTGAACACGTGATAGTATCGATAGACCTGGATTAATTCGACAGTCGCCATGTTACACTAGAAGTTTAATGCCATGTTTGTTATAAAGAAATTGTTGGGAAAGAGATGAAACGTTAGAAATTTGTAATTATATTTAGCATCATAAAAATTAACAGTTTTATCGGTCGTCGAGTAAAAAAAACCTGATCTACAAAAAAGGTCAAAATCAAGAACGTTAACAATATTTGTGTCCTACTTTCAGATTACTGGATTTTGCTGTAGTTATATCAGTTATTTTGTGTAAAAAGTTTTGAAATCTTATTTTGATAATTTATGATTTCTGTTTTGCAGAACTCTCAATAAATATCCGTTACGATACTTGACCATGGACCCTCGACGTTCCGCCCAGGATGTATTACGGTGTGATCTCTGTGAGACACCTGTCCCCCCCCCCCCCCTATGTACTGCGACATTTGCCACATACATCTGTGTAAAGCATGTGTGGGAGAACATCTCTCCGAGTTTGCTAAAGAACACAAAATTGTACCATTTGAAAAGCGGGGATCTTCAACTAAATGCCCAAATCATTCTTCAAAAATATGTGAACTTTACTGTGAACAATGCGACATTCCAATCTGCGTGCAGTGCACTTCTTCCACACAACATCAAGGGCATACATTTGTCTACATAGTGAAAATTCTGGAAAAACAAAAGTCCGTATTACAGAAAGATTTACAAGAATTAGAGAAGTTTATTTACCCCAAATATCAAGAGATTGCATCAAGTATTCCGGTTCAGAAAGGTACCCTTAAAACAGCTTCACAGAAGATTGCATCGGATATCAGCAAACATGGAGAAGAAATGCACAGAGAAATAGATGTAATTATCAAGAAACTAAAATCTGATCTTGATGAAATGGACTCCAAATACTTGGCTGCCTTTTATAAACATGAAGAAGAAATAAAACACATGCTATCTGATATCACACAGACAATTGCAGATCTGAAAAAAATATTAAATTCCGATGACATGGGTCTTTTCTCTGCCTACAAATCCAGAAATGCGGAATTCAGAAGATTGCCACCTAAACTGAAGGTCACTTTACCACGCTTTTCTCCCCAGAAAATTGACAAACAACATATATCCGTACACTTTGGCTCTCTATCAGAATTATCTATCAAAACAAAAGAACAAAACTACACAATGGATTCTTCGAGTACTGAGCACTGTCCACCAGAGAGGTCCCTTATTGATGTGCCACAGATCATCACAGAGATAAAGACCGATTATAAATATGCTGAAACGGTGTCCTGTCTGAGTTATGATGACATCTGGATTCGGGGTAACAGCAACATTTTGAAACTGTACAACCTCCAGAGAGGGCTACTGAAGTCTATCCAAACCAAGTCAAGGAACCGTGCATACGACATAGCGGTGACAGGAAACGGGGATCTAGTATATATTGATAAAACAAATAGAACTGTGAACATTGTGAAGAATAAAGAAATAGAGACAGTGGTCACACTTCAGGGATACACACCTCGAGGTGTCTGTGGTACCTCCTGTGGTGATATCCTGGTTGCTTTGAACAATGATGATTGGGCAACACCATCAAAAGTTGTGCGTTATTCTGGTTTCACTGAGAAACAAAGCATACAGTTCAAGGATAATGGACAAGCTCTCTATTCATCAGGTTGTTATACTAAATACATCAGTGAGAACAGGAACCTAGATTTATGTGTGTCTGATTGGGAAGCACGAGCAGTATGCTGGTAGTCAACCAGGCAGGAAAATTCCGATTTACGTACACTGGTCTTCCCTCTTCTACAAAGAAACCATTCTATCCATATGGCATCACTACAGACAGCCAAAGTCATATCCTGATAGCAGATCTTGACAACCACGGTATCCATATTGTCGATAGAGACGGACAGTTTCTCCGATTTATTGACAACTGCCATTTGGAGAGTCCTTTCGGTATATGCGTAGACACAAGAGACAATCTCTTTGTGGCTGAAAACAAAACATGTAAAGTAAAGAAAATTCAATATTACAAGTAATCATAGTGTTCATATTTTCCAAAAGCATGTTAAATGACCAGAATATACACATTGAATGTAAAATATGACAATGAATATGTTGATGTTTAAAACATGTCAGCACATAGTTATGCTAGTGATAAGTAGTAGTTACCCCATATAATATTGTTGGTTATGTACAGATACCCGATGGGAGTGGTCATAATGACACAAGGGAGCGTAGCTCCCAAGTGTCGTTATGACCACGCCCAGCGGGTATCTGCACATAATCAACAATATTATATGGGGTAAGTTACTTGTACCATAGTTTACGATTATTCATTATATCTTATTATCATAGTAATATTGGGAGTGCATTTGCCTCTTAACAATACAGTGCCAATGCATTGGTCTTTATATATGTACATTGTACTGCGTGAATTTCCAAAATGACTTTCTATCCCCGACAAAGATTAATTATTCTTCATTTAAAAAAAAATATAGCCCTAAAGAATATATCGACTTCTCATTGTTATATTTTTATTTCATGTTCATTCATTTTCCGACTTATAGTATCGATATTTGCTTCAAAGAAGTAAACTTATTAACACAATTTCATATGTACGAACCGTAAATTGTGCAATGCTTCTGTTTAAACGATTGAAATTAAATTTAAATTGATGAAGGTAATTAGTTTTTAAAATCTTATTTGATACTCTGTATCAATGTATGTTTTTTAAAGTGGCTGAAAAACATGTACATATATATTTTGATCAAAATCAATAAGCAAAAAAAAAATTATTTGAGAAATGCATGCCGCGAAACCGTAAATGGTTAATGTCGAATTCGATTGGCTACCGCTATTCACTCTGTCCACAAAACAAGTTTTCTATTCAAACGCTTTCCTATCACGTGATTGACTTTATATAAAACCTTTAAACGGGATACCCCTATTTCATTTAACACGCGTTTCTCTGCTTGTCCAAACACATGGAGAGGAATATTAAAATAGAGTCTTTCTGACAAAGCCATTGCCGATATTGTTTTGTCTCGAGCTAAAAATGAGATTTATTTGACGAACTACATGTATGTTAGTCGAGTTATTTATCCGTGTTGAGTTTTGGCCATTTTGATCTGGAGGAAGCTCTTACTGTGGAGTAATATGGACGCGCTAAAAACAACTTGTTGATGTTGTTTTTTCTCGAGATAGTGGGCGGAGCTATAAAAAAAGTGTGTGGTATGTACATATAACCCACACTTTTAACAATAGAAAACTCGTCAAGCTATGGTACAATGTTCTAGTATCCCATAACTTATGATCAGGCTTGTTGTAATAACTTATGTGTTATCTTGTACTTCTTTTGATCAATTAACTAACTTAACTATACAACTATTTATAATTTGAATATTACTAGTAAACATATCGTATAAAATGAATATTATATTGAAATATGACAGTTTTGAAACAGTTATTAATTGTTTTCATTACATAGGTTGTTGTTTTATGCTTTTAGTCATACTGACATTTTTTTTGTTTAGAGTAAGATAAAAATAACGAAGCTGAGTCTAATTATCTCTAACTTAAGTACATGTACTTTGATTATGTTTTTACCTGAAGAGTTGAGATCGTATCAATTGTTTTCAAGATTAAATATGACTGATTTATCTGTTAATTTTATAGTAAACAACATTTGAAAAATTTAGTCAGAATATCTTCTCTTTCGCTAAAAGTCCAATTTTGTTTTTGCCTAAACTCTTTATGTGAAGAATGTAAATGAACTGAATATGTTTTATATAGGTTTGTATAATATCCATGCATACCTTAAATCTAATTTTTACGCATTAAATCAATAAACAAATTCAATAAGAATTGTGACAACCCATGTGATTCTATATTTTTTGTATAATGTCCGTTTAAACATGTTAGTGAGTATATCGGTTATACTTGTAGAGGGCTGTTCTACTTTTCAGTTGACACTTTTTGTCACTTTTACTTTGAAAGGTCTGTACATACAAAATAGTTTGTATCATTGAGCAAATAGTGTTTTTGATAAATTGCACATGATTTTTTAAAGATGACTTATAATTTTTTCTTTATTGATAAGATTTTCCCGACAAGTCTTTAATAATTTGAGTAAAGGTTTGAGACTTTTAACAAATTCCATTGCTGGTTGAAATTGTATGCATGAAAACTACGTCATATTAGGACAAAGAAGTTAACATTCAATTTTTTTTTACTTTTAGTATTAATCAAATAAGATTTTTTTGCAATATGCTTCATTCGGAAAAAATATTTAAGGAAATGCAATATCTCTGTAAGTTGCACTTTAAAAACTGAAAGTTGTATTAAATTGCTTAAGCTATGCGTGTAGATTACAAAAAGTACTTTCGCAAAAACCTTAAAAAAGTTACAGTGACTGGCGTTTGTCATTTTGACCAATATGATTAAAATCAGCATATATAAAACGCCGCCCTGCAATACGTAATGTATTTTTCAAGTGTGTAAAGCTGTGCCGCTCCAGATTGGGGGTGTTTAGAGGTGGCTCCGAAGGATGGTATTCAAGGCCTATGATCAGTAACTTTACTATATGTGAAGTTAATAAGGTTGAGTTTCAAACATCCCGACCCTCTGCTAGATCCGCGCATGAATTTTGAAACCCACAATTTATATGATTATCCGTTTTCAATTTTATAAACTATTTCTTAATCCAATTAAACTTTTTGTAGCTTCTGCTTGTATTTAATCCCGTAAATTATATGCGATGGATAATGTTGGAATATAATGCCAAATCAATGATAGAAATATTGGTGATTGTGAAAGAAAATGTTTATTATTTATTTTTGGAAAGCGTGCCTACACTGTTTTTTTTTTAAATAAATGGGGGCAATAGCAGTTGCTAAAATGCAATTTTAAATCAATGAACACAAAATAAATAGTATGACTTGTACATACCATTGGCAGTACAGTTTTAAAGGCGTATACGTAGAAACGGTATCTCTTCCTTTAGTTTTAAAAATTCTCATGTATTTTTTCTTGCCCTTACCTTGGACTTATATAGTTTGATTTTGATCTTATAACTAATGTTTTGAGTGTCTGAAACTCGGTCCAGAAAAATATTGATTCTATTTAAGGTGTTCATCGCTCACTGATATTTAGAATGTGTGATTTGAGAATTTGAAAAAAAATTAATATTAATAATTTTTAGACACGCATGTTAATGAAGTATGAAGATGTTATCGACGATACGAAATCATCACGATTATTGAAACATATCAATCCTCAATGAATGATCAAATACCACATTAGTAACATAATCATACAATAACAATTATTTAAATGTGTTTTTATAGGCATTTACAAAGCTATTTCACATTTGTATTTTGGGAAAATAAGGCATCCTAAATAAGAAAAGTCTTAAAGGACACAATCACAAAAACATTGACCAACAAGTTGAATTGTGGGTGGGATACAATTTCTGCAAAATTTTCCTTACTACTCCCATCTGTTTCACAGCTATTGCTGAATTACTGAGCTGATAAAACGCGTGACCTCAATATGCATATCTGAAGCCTCTGAGATCAGAAACCTTCGGTGCGACGTAACAGCCGACACACTGCCCATTCGCTGTATCTTTCAACCATAGGGATTTCTAAATTGCTCTTATCTAAAATCTGAAGTCATTAACTTTTGCTCACTGCTATGTAAAGTTAGAGAACCCAGTACATAAACAGAGTTATTCTACGGTTAGAAATCCCATTTCTGTTTCCTCAGCAATCATGAATAGGAGTAAAAATTGTGACCTGTACTGTTAACTTTTCATTGATCTATATACTTCATGCTGGAAAAAATATGTAAGATGTTGGATTTTTAAAAGATAAAAATCATTAAAAACATGGAATCATTGTTTCTAAAGAAAGGATTTTGTTTTGTCAACACATAGTAAGTGATAATGTATAGAGTCTTTTCGTAACCAGGAATTTCACTGGATCTTAAACCCTAAATAAACCCTAATTACGTTAATTGTACTTAATAAAGGATTTTTTGATTTAAGAAGTATTACCATAAATCCTGGTACCTGTAAGCAAATATGTTTGTAAATTTCTTTAGTTCCACAAAATCAGGGGTCTACTTTAATCTCAATACTAATAACCGAAACATATTTTAATTTCATTTTTTAGTATGGTATTTGATCATGTTTGTTTATTGAAATTTAATTAAAAGAACTACCAAATTTCATAAGCAGTAAAGACTGAAACAGTCGTTTTTTAACATAGTATTCAGGGTTTAAAAACGTATTAATCTCAAGACTCCTTGAATTTTATCCAAATGTAATTTGATCTTTCTTTTAATAGTTTATGAAGATCATTTTTAGGTAGTACTTCTGAGTTGTGTACATGTATAATTTATTCTGTATTGTTCAAACCTAAACAAAAAGCCCCAAAAGGAGCTGTTATGCACACTGATGACATCTTATATACTGACATTAGATTCAGATGGACAATGAATTATTTTTTTTACAGCAACACCAATTGTTACAAATAGTACACAAAAAAGGATTTATATGACTGTAGTATAATAAAAATCTAACTCATCGTCCTCCCAGTTGAGTTTTTTTTTAAAGAAAAAATATTTAGATTAATATCAACTTATTCAAATCAATGTTTTGGATCTGCATGATTGGATTAATATACATATTCAAACAATTTATTTCAAACTGAATACTGTCAATCTGAACAAGTGGTTGCCTGTCTGGCTAATAATCTGCTATAAATGATTATCAATCACAGAATCTTCAGATTCATTCTAATCTAATTACTTTTTTTCAATTTCTATTACCACTATCTTATGTACACAAAATTTCTCAAAAACTCCATTAACCAATAATACAACATGTAATCTTGTACATTCTGTAATCTTCCTACTTTGTTTTCAGGAGAGGGTTCATACACTAAACTTTTCAATAAAATATGCTTTTAATAAATTCACTTTATTTCAAAAGCATCATTTGCAACACAAATACACTATCCTGTACGTGTAAATAAATCATCGTCCATTGCTCTGTTTACTATGTAGCCGATAGCTGACTATGTCATCTTTGACGAATAACGCAAAGGGGTTTCTTATCTCATTAAAGATCGGCAAAACTCGGAGATCTGTTGCAGCTGGGATTTTCAGCACACTTAATTGAGCTGTGTGTTCTTATCTGCTGCTAGTCAAATAGAAAAATTGTTATAAACTGATTTATATTTATCATAGAAAATGATTTTAGAAGAAAATGATTTTGTGTCACCTGTCCTTTAAAGATTGATATTTTTTTGTACAAAATTATAAACATTAAACAGCCATATAAAACAAGCTTACAGGGATGCATACAAAGCATTACAATACCATGTTGCTATCGATAGTGCCATTGTAGCATTTTATCTGTTTAATCTAATGTTGATTGATGTACGATTGAGTGAACTAAATGTTAACTGGAAGGTCTTGAAAAGTGGCCGAATGGCAAAGATATGATATACATTCACCTTAGAGTTCCTTTACAGTTGATGAATAGTCATATGCACTTGAACTGCACTCGGCCTGTTATTTGCAAGGTCTATTATTTTATAAGAAAGACCTTGGTCTGTTCACCGTATTAATTCCCTAAAATTCAGTATTGAAGAATTAGAGACAATCCAAGTCAGGTGGGTTTTTTTTAACAACAATCATATATCTATCAAAAAAAAATCACAGTGACTGGCGTTTGTCATTTTTACCAATATTATTAAAATCAGCATATATAAAACGCTGCTCTGCAATACGTAATGTATTTTTCGAGTACGTAAACCTGTGCTGCTCCAGATTGGGGGTGTTTAGAGGGGGCTCCGAAGGATGATATTCAAGGCGTTCAGTAACTTTACTATATGTGAAATTAATAAGGTTGAGTTTCAAACATCCCGACCCCCTGCTAGATCCGCGCATGAATTTTGAAACCCACAGTTTATATAATTATTCGTTTTAAATTTTATTACCTATTTCTTAATCCAATTGAACTTTTTGTACCTTCTGCTTGTATTTAATCCCGTAAATTATATGCGGTGGATAATATTGGAATATAATGCATCTTATTTATTTTTGGAAAGCGTGCCTACGCGGGTTTTTTTAATAAATGGGGGCAATAGCAGTTGCTAAAATGCAATTTTAAATCAATGAAAACAATATAATTATTATGACTTGTACATACCATTGGCAGTACAGTTTTAAAGGCGTATACGTAGAAACGGTTTCTTTTCCTTTAGTTTTAAAAATTCTCATGTATCTTTTCTTGCCCTTACCTTGGAATTATATAGTTTGATTTTGATCTTATAACTAATGTTTTGAGTGTTTGAAAGTCGGTCCTGAAAAATATTGATTCTATTTAAGGTGTTCATCGCTCACTGATATTTAGAATGGGTGGTTTAAGAATTTGAGAAAATTTAATATTAATAATTTTTAGACACGCATGTTAATGAAGTATGAAGATACAAAATCATCACAATTATTAAAACATGTCAATCCTCAATGGATGATCAAAAACTACATTAGTGGCATAATCATACAATTACAATTATTTAAATATGATTTTATAGGCATTCACAAAGCTATTTCACATTTGTATTTTTGGGAAAATAAGGCATCCTAAATAAGAAACGTCTTAAAGATTGAAATTTTTTGGTACAAATTTATAAACATTAAACAGCCACATACAACAAGCTTACAGGGATTCGAGAGCAAATTTATTGAATAGAGAAAACGAAATTAATTTTTTTCACATGAATATTTTTAAAATAACTTAATCCACGACAAAGTGTACATTATTTCAGTCGTACGTGTAAAAGTGTTGCAGCCAGATAACAATGAAGGGAAATGTGTAAATTGCGGCGTATCAACACTCCTGATTATCGCAAAATATTATATGATCTGACAAAATATGTAAAAAAAATAATCAGGGACATCCTTGAGTTAAATGAAGAGAAAAAAGGGTGTTAAATACTTGCCATGGCACGTTGAAAAAGGGTGAACAATTCAGAGTCAAGTAACTATTATTTTTGTGTAAAAATCGGATATACAAAAACTATCAAATGTGTGATACCTTATCCTTTTGGCCTTATAAAAAGAAAAATAGAGCGCTCCCATAGGTGTGATGTAGTTGGAAAAAAGAAAAATAGAGCGCTCCCATAGGTGTGATATCAAGATATCAAAATATCAAGAGATTGCATCAAGTATTCCGGTTCAGAAAGGTACCCTTAAAACAGCTTCACAGAAGATTGCATCGGATATCAGCAAACATGGAGAAGAAATGCACAGAGAAATAGATGTAATTATCAAGAAACTAAAATCTGATCTTGATGAAATGGACTCCAAATACTTGGCTGCCTTTTATAAACATGAAGAAGAAATAAAACACATGCTATCTGATATCACACAGACAATTGCAGATCTGAAAAAAATATTAAATTCCGATGACATGGGTCTTTTCTCTGCTTACAAATCCAGAAATGCGGAATTCAGAAGATTGCCACCTAAACTGAAGGTCACTTTACCACGCTTTTCTCCCCAGAAAATTGACAAACAACATATATCCGTACACTTTGGCTCTCTATCAGAATTATCTATCAAAACAAAAGAACAAAACTACACAATGGATTCTTCGAGTACTGAGCACTGTCCACCAGAGAGGTCCCTTATTGATGTGCCGCAGATCATCACAGAGATAAAGACCGATTATAAATATGCTGAAACGGTGTCCTGTCTGAGTTATGATGACATCTGGATTCGGGGTAACAGCAACATTTTGAAACTGTACAACCTCCAGAGAGGGCTACTGAAGTCTATCCAAACCAAGTCAAGGAACCGTGCATACGACATAGCGGTGACAGGAAACGGGGATCTAGTATATATTGATAAAACAAATAGAACTGTGAACATTGTGAAGAATAAAGAAATAGAGACAGTGGTCACACTTCAGGGATACACACCTCGAGGTGTCTGTGGTACCTCCTGTGGTGATATCCTGGTTGCTTTGAACAATGATGATTGGGCAACACCATCAAAAGTTGTGCGTTATTCTGGTTTCACTGAGAAACAAAGCATACAGTTCAAGGATAATGGACAAGCTCTCTATTCATCAGGTTGTTATACTAAATACATCAGTGAGAACAGGAACCTAGATTTATGTGTGTCTGATTGGGAAGCACGAGCAGTAGTGGTAGTCAACCAGGCAGGAAAATTCCGATTTACGTACACTGGTCTTCCCTCTTCTACAAAGAAACCATTCTATCCATATGGCATCACTACAGACAGCCAAAGTCATATCCTGATAGCAGATCTTGACAACCACGGTATCCATATTGTCGATAGAGACGGACAGTTTCTCCGATTTATTGACAACTGCCATTTGGAGAGTCCTTTCGGTCTATGCGTAGACACAAGAGACAATCTCTTTGTGGCTGAAAACAAAACATGTAAAGTAAAGAAAATTCAATATTACAAGTAATCATAGTGTTCATATTTTCCAAAAGCATGTTAAATGACCAGAATATACACATTGAATGTAAAATATGACAATGAATATGTTGATGTTTAAAACATGTCAGCACATAGTTATGCTAGTGATAAGTAGTAGTTACCCCATATAATATTGTTGGTTATGTACAGATACCCGATGGGAGTGGTCATAATGACACAAGGGAGCGTAGCTCCCAAGTGTCGTTATGACCACGCCCAGCGGGTATCTGCACATAATCAACAATATTATATGGGGTAAGTTACTTGTACCATAGTTTACGATTATTCATTATATCTTATTATCATAGTAATATTGGGAGTGCATTTGCCTCTTAACAATACAGTGCCAATGCATTGGTCTTTATATATGTACATTGTACTGCGTGAATTTCCAAAATGACTTTCTATCCCCGACAAAGATTAATTATTCTTCATTTAAAAAAAAATATAGCCCTAAAGAATATATCGACTTCTCATTGTTATATTTTTATTTCATGTTCATTCATTTTCCGACTTATAGTATCGATATTTGCTTCAAAGAAGTAAACTTATTAACACAATTTCATATGTACGAACCGTAAATTGTGCAATGCTTCTGTTTAAACGATTGAAATTAAATTTAAATTGATGAAGGTAATTAGTTTTTAAAATCTTATTTGATACTCTGTATCAATGTATGTTTTTTAAAGTGGCTGAAAAACATGTACATATATATTTTGATCAAAATCAATAAGCAAAAAAAAAAATTATTTGAGAAATGCATGCCGCGAAACCGTAAATGGTTAATGTCGAATTCGATTGGCTACCGCTATTCACTCTGTCCACAAAACAAGTTTTCTATTCAAACGCTTTCCTATCACGTGATTGACTTTATATAAAACCTTTAAACGGGATACCCCTATTTCATTTAACACGCGTTTCTCTGCTTGTCCAAACACATGGAGAGGAATATTAAAATAGAGTCTTTCTGACAAAGCCATTGCCGATATTGTTTTGTTTCGAGCTAAAAATGAGATTTATTTGACGAACTACATGTATGTTAGTCGAGTTATTTATCCGTGTTGAGTTTTGGCCATTTTGATCTGGAGGAAGCTCTTACTGTGGAGTAATATGGACGCGCTAAAAACAACTTGTTGATGTTGTTTTTTCTCGAGATAGTGGGCGGAGCTATAAAAAAAGTGTGTGGTATGTACATATAACCCACACTTTTAACAATAGAAAACTCGTCAAGCTATGGTACAATGTTCTAGTATCCCATAACTTATGATCAGGCTTGTTGTAATAACTTATGTGTTATCTTGTACTTCTTTTGATCAATTAACTAACTTAACTATACAACTATTTATAATTTGAATATTACTAGTAAACATATCGTATAAAATGAATATTATATTGAAATATGACAGTTTTGAAACAGTTATTAATTGTTTTCATTACATAGGTTGTTGTTTTATGCTTTTAGTCATACTGACATTTTTTTTTGTTTAGAGTAAGATAAAAATAACGAAGCTGAGTCTAATTATCTCTAACTTAAGTACATGTACTTTGATTATGTTTTTACCTGAAGAGTTGAGATCGTATCAATTGTTTTCAAGATTAAATATGACTGATTTATCTGTTAATTTTATAGTAAACAACATTTGAAAAATTTAGTCAGAATATCTTCTCTTTCGCTAAAAGTCCAATTTTGTTTTTGCCTAAACTCTTTATGTGAAGAATGTAAATGAACTGAATATGTTTTATATAGGTTTGTATAATATCCATGCATACCTTAAATCTAATTTTTACGCATTAAATCAATAAACAAATTCAATAAGAATTGTGACAACCCATGTGATTCTATATTTTTTGTATAATGTCCGTTTAAACATGTTAGTGAGTATATCGGTTATACTTGTAGAGGGCTGTTCTACTTTTCAGTTGACACTTTTTGTCACTTTTACTTTGAAAGGTCTGTACATACAAAATAGTTTGTATCATTGAGCAAATAGTGTTTTTGATAAATTGCACATGATTTTTTAAAGATGACTTATAATTTTTTCTTTATTGATAAGATTTTCCCGACAAGTCTTTAATAATTTGAGTAAAGGTTTGAGACTTTTAACAAATTCCATTGCTGGTTGAAATTGTATGCATGAAAACTACGTCATATTAGGACAAAGAAGTTAACATTCAATTTTTTTTTACTTTTAGTATTAATCAAATAAGATTTTTTTGCAATATGCTTCATTCGGAAAAAATATTTAAGGAAATGCAATATCTCTGTAAGTTGCACTTTAAAAACTGAAAGTTGTATTAAATTGCTTAAGCTATGCGTGTAGATTACAAAAAGTACTTTCGCAAAAACCTTAAAAAAGTTACAGTGACTGGCGTTTGTCATTTTGACCAATATGATTAAAATCAGCATATATAAAACGCCGCCCTGCAATACGTAATGTATTTTTCAAGTGTGTAAAGCTGTGCCGCTCCAGATTGGGGGTGTTTAGAGGTGGCTCCGAAGGATGGTATTCAAGGCCTATGATCAGTAACTTTACTATATGTGAAGTTAATAAGGTTGAGTTTCAAACATCCCGACCCTCTGCTAGATCCGCGCATGAATTTTGAAACCCACAATTTATATGATTATCCGTTTTCAATTTTATAAACTATTTCTTAATCCAATTAAACTTTTTGTAGCTTCTGCTTGTATTTAATCCCGTAAATTATATGCGATGGATAATGTTGGAATATAATGCCAAATCAATGATAGAAATATTGGTGATTGTGAAAGAAAATGTTTATTATTTATTTTTGGAAAGCGTGCCTACACTGTTTTTTTTTAAATAAATGGGGGCAATAGCAGTTGCTAAAATGCAATTTTAAATCAATGAACACAAAATAAATAGTATGACTTGTACATACCATTGGCAGTACAGTTTTAAAGGCGTATACGTAGAAACGGTATCTCTTCCTTTAGTTTTAAAAATTCTCATGTATTTTTTCTTGCCCTTACCTTGGACTTATATAGTTTGATTTTGATCTTATAACTAATGTTTTGAGTGTCTGAAACTCGGTCCAGAAAAATATTGATTCTATTTAAGGTGTTCATCGCTCACTGATATTTTGAATGTGTGATTTGAGAATTTGAAAAAAATTAATATTAATAATTTTTAGACACGCATGTTAATGAAGTATGAAGATGTTATCGACGATACGAAATCATCACGATTATTGAAACATATCAATCCTCAATGAATGATCAAATACCACATTAGTAACATAATCATACAATAACAATTATTTAAATGTGTTTTTAAAGGCATTTACAAAGCTATTTCACATTTGTATTTTGGGAAAATAAGGCATCCTAAATAAGAAAAGTCTTAAAGGACACAATCACAAAAACATTGACCAACAAGTTGAATTGTGGGTGGGATACAATTTCTGCAAAATTTTCCTTACTACTCCCATCTGTTTCACAGCTATTGCTGAATTACTGAGCTGATAAAACGCGTGACCTCAATATGCATATCTGAAGCCTCTGAGATCAGAAACCTTCGGTGCGACGTAACAGCCGACACACTGCCCATTCGCTGTATCTTTCAACCATAGGGATTTCTAAATTGCTCTTATCTAAAATCTGAAGTCATTAACTTTTGAACACTGCTATGTAAAGTTAGAGAACCCAGTACATAAACAGAGTTATTCTACGGTTAGAAATCCCATTTCTGTTTCCTCAGCAATCATGAATAGGAGTAAAAATTGTGACCTGTACTGTTAACTTTTCATTGATCTATATACTTCATGCTGGAAAAAATATGTAAGATGTTGGATTTTTAAAAGATAAAAATCATTAAAAACATGGAATCATTGTTTCTAAAGAAAGGATTTTGTTTTGTCAACACATAGTAAGTGATAATGTATAGAGTCTTTTCGTAACCAGGAATTTCACTGGATCTTAAACCCTAAATAAACCCTAATTACGTTAATTGTACTTAATAAAGGATTTTTTGATTTAAGAAGTATTACCATAAATCCTGGTACCTGTAAGCAAATATGTTTGTAAATTTCTTTAGTTCCACAAAATCAGGGGTCTACTTTAATCTCAATACTAATAACCGAAACATCTTTTAATTTCATTTTTTAGTATGGTATTTGATCATGTTTGTTTATTGAAATTTAATTAAAAGAACTACCAAATTTCATAAGCAGTAAAGACTGAAACAGTCGTTTTTTAACATAGTATTCAGGGTTTAAAAACGTATTAATCTCAAGACTCCTTGAATTTTATCCAAATGTAATTTGATCTTTCTTTTAATAGTTTATGAAGATCATTTTTAGGTAGTACTTCTGAGTTGTGTACATGTATAATTTATTCTGTATTGTTCAAACCTAAACAAAAAGCCCCAAAAGGAGCTGTTATGCACACTGATGACATCTTATATACTGACATTAGATTCAGATGGACAATGAATTATTTTTTTTACAGCAACACCAATTGTTACAAATAGTACACAAAAAAGGATTTATATGACTGTAGTATAATAAAAATCTAACTCATCGTCCTCCCAGTTGAGTTTTTTTTTAAAGAAAAAATATTTAGATTAATATCAACTTATTCAAATCAATGTTTTGGATCTGCATGATTGGATTAATATACATATTCAAACAATTTATTTCAAACTGAATACTGTCAATCTGAACAAGTGGTTGCCTGTCTGGCTAATAATCTGCTATAAATGATTATCAATCACAGAATCTTCAGATTCATTCTAATCTAATTACTTTTTTTCAATTTCTATTACCACTATCTTATGTACACAAAATTTCTCAAAAACTCCATTAACCAATAATACAACATGTAATCTTGTACATTCTGTAATCTTCCTACTTTGTTTTCAGGAGAGGGTTCATACACTAAACTTTTCAATAAAATATGCTTTTAATAAATTCACTTTATTTCAAAAGCATCATTTGCAACACAAATACACTATCCTGTACGTGTAAATAAATCATCGTCCATTGCTCTGTTTACTATGTAGCCGATAGCTGACTATGTCATCTTTGACGAATAACGCACAGGGGTTTCTTATCTCATTAAAGATCGGCAAAACTCGGAGATCTGTTGCAGCTGGGATTTTTAGCACACTTAATTGAGCTGTGTGTTCTTATCTGCTGCTAGTCAAATAGAAAAATTGTTATAAACTGATTTATATTTATCATAGAAAATGTTTTTAGAAGAAAATGATTTTGTGTCACCTGTCCTTTAAAGATTGATATTTTTTTGTACAAAATTATAAACATTAAACAGCCATATAAAACAAGCTTACAGGGATTCGAGAGTAAATTCATTAAATAGAGAAATTGAAATTTATTTTTCCAAATGAATATTTTTCAGATAATTTGTTCCACGACAAAGTGTATATTACTTCAGTCGTACATGTAGAAGTGTTGCACATTTATATATTCGAGGAATGAGCCCTGATAACAATGAAGGAAATGTGTAAATTGCGGTGTATCAACACTCCTGATTATGGCAAAATATTAATAATATATGATCTGACAAAATATGTATTAAAAAAATCCAACAGAAATTGTCTGAAGTAAAATGAATAATCAGGCACATTCTTAGGTTAAATGAAGAGGAAAAGGGGTGTTAAATACTTGCCATGGGATGTTGAAAAAAGTTGATCAATTCAGAGTCAAATAACTATTAATTTTGTGTAAAAATCGGAGATACATAAATTATAAGAGGTGTGATATAGTTGGAAAAAAGAAAAATAGAGCGCTCCCATAGATCCACCACTAGCCTTGGCATTAAATTGAACACGTGATAGTATCGATAGACCTGGAATAAATTCGACAGTCGCCATGTTACACCAGAGGTTTAATGCCATGTTTGTGATGAAGGAACTGATGGGAAAGAGATGAAACGTAAGAAATTTGTAAATATATTTAGTATCATAAAAATTAACAGTTTTATCAGTCGTCGAGTAAAACAACTAATCTACAAAAAAGGTCAGAATCAAAAACTTTAACACTATTTGTGTCCTACTTTCAGTTTACTGGATTTTGCTGAAGTTATATCAGTTATTTTGTGTAAAAAGTTTTGAAATCTTATTTTGATAATTTGATTTCTGTTTTGCAGATCTCTCAATAAATATCCGTTACGGTACTTGACCATGGACCCTCGACGTACCGCCCAGGATGTGTTACGGTGTGATCTCTGTGAGACACCGGTTGCCCCTATGTACTGCGACATTTGCCTGATACATCTGTGTAAAGCATGTGTGGGGGAACATCTCTCCGAGTTTGCTAAAGAACACAAAATTGTACCATTTGAAAAGCGGGGATCTTCAACTAAATGCCCAAATCATTCTTTAAAAATATGTGAACTTTACTGTGAACAATGCGACATTCCAATATGCGTGCAGTGCACTTCTTCCACACAACATCAAGGTCATACATTTGTCTACATAGTGAAAATTCTGGAAAAACAGAGGTCAGTTTTACAGAAAGATTTACAAGAATTAGAGAAGTTTATTTACCCCAAATATCAAGAGATTGCATTAAGTATTCCGGTTCAGAAAAGTACCCATAATACAACTTCACAGAAGATTGCCTCGGATATCAGCAAACATGGAGAAGAAATGCACAGACAAATAGATGTAATTATCAAGAAACTAAACTCTGATCTTGATGAAATGGACTCCAAATACTTGGCTGCCTTAAATAAATATGAAGATGAAATCAAACACATGCTATCGGATATCACACAGACAATTGCAGATCTGAAAAAAATGTTAAATTCCGATGACGTCGGCCTTGTCTCTGCCTACAAATCCAGAAATGCGGAATTCAGAAGATTGCCACCTAAACTAACGGTCACTTTACCAAGCTTTTCTCCCCAGAAAATTGACAAACAACAAATATCCGCACACTTTGGCTCTCTATCAGAATTATCTATCGAAACAAAAGAACAAAACTACACAATGGATTCTTCGAGCACTGAGCACTCTCCACCACAGGGGTCCCTTATTGATGTGCCTCAGATAGTCACAGAGATAAATACCGACTGTGAATATGTTACAAATATGTCCTGTCTGAGTGATGAAGACATCTGGATTCAGGATATCAGCATCATTAGACTTTTCAACCTCCAGAGAGGACTCCTTAAGTCAATCCAAACCAAGTCAGGTAACTGTGCAGAGGACATAGCAGTGACAGGAAACGGGGATCTAGTATATACTGATAAAACAAATGGAACTGTAAACATAGTGAGGAATAAAGAAATAGAGACAGTGATCACACTACAGGGATGGACACCTTCCGGTGTCTGTACTACCTCCTCTGGTGATATCCTGGTTGTTTTGGAGAGTTATTATTTGCAATCACAATCAAGAGTTGTGCGTTATTCTGGCTCCACTGAAAAACAAAGCATACAGTACAATGAAAATGGAAAAGCTCTCTATTCATCAGGTGCTTGTGGAAAATACATCAGTGAGAACAGAAATCTAGACATATGTGTCTCTGATTGGGAAGCCCATGCAGTAGTGGTTGTCAATCAGGCTGGTAAACTCCGGTTTACATACAATGGCAACCCATCTATTACCAAGGTATTGTTCTATCCACATTGCATCACTACGGACGGCCAAAGTCGAATCCTGATAGCAGATAATTACAACAACCGTATCCATATCCTGGATCAGGATGGACAATTCCTCCGATTCATTGACAACTGTCATTTAAAAAAACCATTCGGTATATGTGTAGACACAAGAGACAACCTCTTTGTGAGTGAAATTAGTAGATGTGAAATAAAGAAAATTCAATACTGCACGTAAACAAAGTGTTCATAATTTTCAAATGCATGTCAACTAAATAACCATGAATAATTATACTAATTGTAAAATACAACACTAATGAATATGAATATTTTCAAAACATGTCAACACATTATAATTCTATTATGTATGTATACTACAAACACTATGATCAGGCTTGTTGTAATAATTAATGTGTTATCGTGCACGCGGGGGTGTTAAGGAAGCATATGGAATCTGAGTAACATGTAATTCCGTGAAATCACAAATCTTAGTTATTATGTACATATTCAAATATATAAGCAACGAAACGTAGACCAAAAACAAATAAAAAATATTGAAGACAATTTTTGCCAGAAATTAGTTTGTATTACGTAGATTTACACATTGATGACGTCATGACTAAAAGTTGAATGTCGTGTGAATTTGATCGAAAAGCATTGTAAACATATTCAAAATATAACTAATCTAAGAACTCTAATAAAGTATTGTGGTGTGATTTATTGAGAATTGAACATAAGGATACTGGGGGAGATGTTAGTTTTATCAATCATTCGCTAAAAGGTATGTAAATTTTCTTTTATTTCTCTGCCAGGCTTTCCTCTGTCGTTGTTTACGATATAAAAATCCGATTAGAACAACACTACCCCGTGTATATTGAACTTGAAATTGTATACGTATCGTTAGTTTAATCAATGCTTAAATTGAAAAGTGCTGCTAGAATCCCATGGTGTGTATTGTTTAAATGCAATTTGCCGTTTTCCGTGCAAACTTTATAAAAGTTGAGAAGGTTTTACGAGAACCGGATGAATAACTTTTTAATAAGGAAACACATAGGATTCTAGCAGCGGTTTTGATTAAACTGAGATGTTTTGCCTTCACTTGGTATGTTTATTTTATTTTGGAAACCGCGAGGTAGTATTGTTCTATCTCGTTTTATGTTAAGGAATATACGTAAATATTAATAGGTGTCACGTAATAATGCACCAATGTGGCAGTGATGTACTACCCGATTTCATTGCACTGACATCTATTTTAAAGGATAATACTAAGTTTTTGATCTTATTTAAAATAATTATTTTATTTCACGATTTTGAATACAACAGTCAAATAAGACGGCATATTGCCCATATGCTTCCTTAACACCCCCGCGCACATTCTTTTCATCAGTTTAACTGACTAAACTATCCATCCAATTATGCTCCAAATAGTACTTATAAACACTCTCTACAAAATCAAAAATATATATTAAAAACTTTTTTTTTATTACATTAGCAATGGTTTTATGCTGTTAGCTCTACTGCCATTTTGTTTTTCGAGAATAACTTTAATGAGGCTGAGTCTAATTTGTATTTTGTACGACCAAACCTTTATAATAATGAAAACAAATATTTTTATAGATACATGTATTTTGTATACTTTTCACACAGAGACTTTCTCTGTTTGTGAATATGATTAAGTTGGGGAATAGCTTGGTAGGATGCCACTCGGCTTTCTACTGGTTGCTAATGGAAAAGAGAAACAATTCCGTAAAATTAAAACAAGTTCTTTATTCTTTAAACGTCGGATGGAAAGTGAATTAAAACAAAAACATATTTCGAAACACCCTGTAGTAAAATACCGCAATGCGAGAAAGCGAGATCGTTTTTACGCTTATAATCTAAGGATCGATAATTCCGCATAAGTATGAAAATGCATAACGCTTATAAAATGCAAGAAAACTACAAAAAAAATATAAACTGTTGTCATTAAATAATTAAAGAGGAAATAACTTACAAATATCACTACAGGTTTACAATAATTACGCGGCGAATTCAAACTTTATAAAAACAGCATTTAACAGCATAGAAATTCAATAATAAAAATCACACATTTAAACGAAATGAAGCAAAATTATGTATCATGGCATAATAAACAATGACGCGAAATATCTTTTATAGAAATGAAAACTAAAATTCTGGAATGACAAATTCATAGTTCCGCCGAATAATAAGAAATATATAGTTAATCAATGTTCTTAAGTATTTTAAACAAAACAAACTAAAATTTATCAAAATTAGCAACAGAAAAAAAAAATAATAAAATAATATAATGAAAACCTTAAATACTGAAAATAGATAACATTTCATTCAAGCTTACCTAATGGAAAAGAGAAACAATTCCGTAAAATTAAAACAAGTTCTTTATTCTTTAAACGTCGGATGGAAAGTGAATTAAGTAAATTCACCAACCATCCGGCTTAATTTGGAATTGCTCTCATTGACCAATCAGGATACTTGATTTAAATGCTAGCGGGCTAATTTTCACAGAATTTCTTCTACGAGCTGACACTGATTACTAAAGGCCAAAAAGGTGATAAAGTCAATTAGATGAATTTCGATGTACGTATGTTAACAAAGAGAAGATTAAGTAAAGCCGAAACGAGTAAATAAGCTTTCTGACGTAATGAAAATAGAATAATCTTCGCGAGTCGCTAAAGTGTCGCTCTGATAACACAATGAATTTATCTTCAAAGGTTTGCCTGAACGAGGAATTTGTCAGTTTATTTAACAAATTAACTTATTGTCCGACAATCTGTCGTAACTAAATAATTTCCAGAAAAGTGTCAAATTATTTAGATGCCATGGTTATACAATTAAAAAGTAAAACGCTACCAATAAATTTCCTCGATTAAGAAATAAAGTTTAACTTTTAACAGTGAGAAAAAACAAAGCATTTAAAATAAGTAAAATTTAAATGATTTTGAAATAAAAATTGTAACTCTAAAATGCTAAAAATAGAAAAATTAACTTGTGCTGAGTTAACACTCAGAAATTATAACTGTTATAGATAGTTTTAAATTCTCTGAATTTTAAAACTTTAATGTAACATATTTATATTTAATGTCTTCCGTTTCCAACGGACGACCTTATAGTTTTCGTACAGTTTCTTATAATTAATATCATCCGTTTCCAACGGAAGACCTTATTATTTTCAAACTGTTTCTTTTTATTATTTTTTTCCACAAATTTTGTGCACGCGATTTCTCGAAAACTATTCAGCCGATTTCAGTCATTTTTTTTCACAGATGATTGCCAGAGGTCATAATTCTAGACTTTTTTAAATTTTGAAATAGTCACATCCGGTATCGATTTACCGCCGATTTGCTATTCTTTTAAGACCTATTTTTTTGCAGGGCTGATCTCAGAAACTATCTGAGATATGAATACAAAATATTCAGGATAGGTAGAATATAGCTTGAAGTTGTGCACTATTATGTTGTTTTAAGCCAGTGGCGCCATTACTTGGAGCCCTCCTGGGCGCGAAAATTGGATAGGATTTTTAAAATCCCCCCTGTTTCTGTCTACAAGATTTCTCAGAGATGGCTTGATAGATTTTCTTGAAATTTGCAGGAATGATATAAAATGATAATATCTCGAAGATGTGTTTTCAATTTTTTTAAATTCGTTTCCTGTTGTCCGTTTCCTCTCCCGCGACAAAAAGCTTGTGACATCGAAATCTCAAAAATGATAAGGACTTCAGCATTCAAGCTTTGTAGGATTATAGAGCTATAATTGAAAATGTCTTTAAACTGTTTTGTTTTGTTCGTCATAACTTCCGGTCGTCACCGGAAGCACTTCAAATATAATCTTTTTACGCATTAATTTATTTTCTTATAGAATTTAGATATAAGTATAAATCCACACATATGTCAAGTGTGCAATGTGAAATAAACCAAATCATTCTACTTCCGGTGAGATATCTCAAAGATCTCAGATAGCCTTTTTTAAACAAATATTTTCCCGCGAGATCTCAGAAAGTACAAGTGATTTAGATACCAAACTTACATCGATGATAAACATTTGATAGAAAATGCATTTAACCGCTTTCATTTTGTCAATCTTCACTTCCGTTTCTCACTGGGAGGGTTTTAACAGATCTAAACAGACGTTGTTTGAATTTTTTAACTCCTTTTGTTTGACAATTTTAGTAAAATTGATAAACAAATAATTAGTTATCAAGTGTTTAAGAAGTGGTGACTTTTATTTTCACTGAGAACTTCCGCTTGTCCGTTTCCTGTCCCTAGACAAAACACATTGACTCTACGAGATCTCAATAACGATGACAACTTAAACAACCAAACTTTGTGGGATGATAGCCCCATGTATGTATCTGTGTTTACATTATCTTGTTTGATTTGTCGCGACTTCTTGTCGTCACCGAAAGCACTTAAAAATGTGTTCCCTTTTTTTATCTATTTAACATGGAATGAATATATCAGTATAAAATCTTATCTATGTTAAATATACAATGTTCTTTACGCAAACCTTGTTTCCTCGAGATTTGAGAAACGATAATGACTTGAACAACCAAACTTTATATGATGATGGACCATTGTCTGTAAATGTAAAAAAAGATATTTTGTTTTGTTCGTCATAGCTTCCGGTCGTCACCGGAAGTTATTAAAAATTATTTTTTACGTCTTTAATTTATTTTAAATAGTACAATGAATACATTAGTATAAATCTTTACGTATGTCATTATATGCGATTTGAATAAACCAAAAAGTTCTGCTTCTGGTGAAATCTCAATTATCTCAGGTAGCTTTTTTCAAACAAATGTTATACCCGCAAGATCTCAGAAAGTGCATGTGATCAAGATACAACACTAACATGAATGATAAACATTTATTTAAAAAAATCGTTTGACTGGTCCCATTTTGTCAACCGTCACTTCCGGTCCTCACCGGAAGGGTTCAAACAAATCAAGTTGTTTGAAAGTTTCACGGTTTTATTTAGAAAATTTTAGTAAAATAAATAAACAATAAAGTACAACTGTCAAATGTTCAAGAAATACTAACTTTAATTTTCATTAAGCATTTCCGTTTGTCAGTTTCCTGCCGAGAGACAAAAACATTGACTCCATGAGATCTCAAAAACAGTGACGACTTGAACAACCAAGCTTTTTTTGGTTAACAACCCTATGTATGTATCTGTGTTCGCATTTTTTTTTATTCTTCGTCACTTCCGGTCGTCACCGGTAGCGCTTAAAAATTATCATTTTTTTCTTATTTTATTTATTTTACATGGAATGAATATATCAGTATAAAATCTTGTATATGTAAACTATACAATGTTAAAGAAGGAAACTTATATTCTACTTCCGGCAAGATATCTCAAATATCTTAGGTGGCTTTCTTTTTTACAAATTTGATACCCTTGAGATTTTAGTCACTGTAAGTGGTTGAGACAGAAAACTTTTCTGAATGATAGACAGTTGATTGAAGATATGTTTAACGAGTTATATTTTGACAAGCCTCACTTCCGGTACTCACCGGAAGGGTTATAACAATTCACGTTTTTAACAAATTCAACAGCCTGGTGAACAATGTTGTACACGAACAAACGTGCAAGAAACACCAGCTATTATTTTCATTATTTACTTCCGTTCGTCCATTTCCGGTACCGAGACAAAAAAAATAGTTTCAACAAGATCTCAGATTTGGCAGAGAGTATCGATATTTCATCGTATCATATAAAACAACTCGTAACGAGAATCTTGTTATTATTTTCCCCCCAAATTTTGTGCACGAGTTTTCTCGAAATCTATTCGACTGATTTTAGCCATTTTTTCACAGATGTTAATTTGAACGTGATCTAAACTTCATACTTTTTTGTTATTTTTTCGTAGCCACTTCCGGTACTGAATTATCGTCCATTTTGTAAGTTTTGACTCATTTTGTGCAGCCATAAACTCGAAAACCATGAGAGATATGACTATGAAATTTTTAGGATAGGTAAACAATAGTTTGAAGTTGTGCAGCATGTAGTTGCTTTACGCCTGTTGCTCCATTTCTTGGAGCACGCACTAAAATTGTGTAGGAATTTTCATTCAAAATTTTCATACGTTTTCATCTGTATCTTCTTATCAGTTGATATTTTGTTAAGAAATATAAAACAAAAGTAGTAGATAATTTAAAGTTCTTTCCAACAAAATCAAGAAAAAGGGGCTCACCCCTTTAATTAGGGGCCAAGACACTCGTAAACTCTATTACGAATGACTTAAAAACAACAAAAAATTTGTAATGCATTATAGAAGTAAAGTTGTTGATCGTAGCAATTTATATCAGGAAAAAATTATTGCCTCGCCCATTTATTACGTAATTAGGAATTTTTAGGGGCAAAAGTACTTGAACTTTGACGCAATACATTCAGAGAGGGAGACATATTTTGTTATGTATTGTAGAAGAGAAAATGTTTGCATTGATGATTCTAATCGATTCCACTAAACAAAACACCAACGCCTGTCCCCATTAAGGATCTACAGGGCTGGCCCCTAAAATATTTCATCATTTGTATCTAAAAAAAATTAACAATTTTAGATAGGTGTAAGAACAAAAAATGTTAGTATTTGTGAAACCTTTCAAATGATCTCAAAAAAGGGGCTGGCCCCCTTCAATTAGGGACCAATACACTTGTAAATTATCTTACGAATACCTTAAAAACAATCAAAATTTTATAATGCATTATAGAAGCAAAGTTGTTGATCGTAACAATATCAGTTTGTAAAACTAATTGCCACATCCATTGATGACGTAATTAGGGATTTTAGGAGACTAAAATCTTAAATCTTTAATGTGCTGTATGTGAAAAAGCAAAACACTTTGTTAAGCATTTTAAAGGATATTGACAATCGTATACATTATCTGAAAGGGAGGGACTGAGGGAGTATTCTGAAAATTCATTGATATTTTAAAGGGCATGGTCACGATTTTGGTCAAAAATTATTTTTCGATTTTAATGTTTACAATGTTTCAGTAAGGCATTTTTAATTGGTAATCAAAATTTGAGTGTCATTTTATGAGATATAATCGAGTTACAGAACTTACAATTCTTCGCTATGTAAACTAACCGTTTGTTTACATTTCGAATGTTGAAGTGAAAATTCCAGTTTTAGACATAAAATAAATGTATTAATCTTAAGGAACTGTTCATTTCTGCTTAAAATGAATAATAAGATAGACAAATCCGCTTTAAAAATGATTTGTTACTGGTATATTGAACACATGTAAACGGGGCACGAGCCTTGTTTACATGACGAAGAATTGTGAGCACTGTATCTTGCTTAAAACTCATCGACTGGCACCCAAATTTCATTTGATCATTAGAAATGCATTCTTAAAGCATTGCAAATAATAAAAAGAGAAACATTTGACCAAAATCGTGGCCATGTCCCTTTAATCGTATCGTTTAAAACATTGAACGGAAGACCTACTTGTTACTCGTAACGAGATTGCATCTAGTTATTATTTTTTCCTCACAAATTTTTTGCTCGTAACTTCTCGGAAACTATCCAACCGATTTACAACATTTTTTCACAGTGATCTATTTTGTTTTTAATATTTTTGCCGTCTTCACTTCCGGTACCAATTTATCTCTGATTTTCTAGCTTTTACGACCCATTTTTTGCACGCTTGATTTCGAAAAGTGTCAGAGATTTGAATATGAAATTTTCAGTATAGGTAGACCGTAGTCTGAAGTTGTGCCTATGTTCTTTTTGTTTTACGCAGTGGCGCCATTCTTAAGAGCTCACTATGGCTCGAAATTTGGGTACGAATTTTGTTCCCCTTTTTTGTGCACACTATTTCTTAGAGATTGCTTGATATTTTTTTTTTGAAATTTCAGGAGTTAGAGAAAAAATTTAAGTGTTGAGTATCCAGTTTCCATTTTTATAAAAGTTCATTTCCTGTTGTCCGTTTCCTGTCCCGCAACAAAAAGCTTGTGACATTGAGATCTCAAAAATGATGAGGACTTGAGCATTCAGACTTTGTAGGATTATAGACCTATAGTTCTAGTTGTCTTTAAACTATTTTGTTTGGTTCGTCATAACTTCCGGTCATCACCGGAAGCAATTCAAAAATTATTTTTTCTTTTGCATTTAATTTGTTACATATAGAATTGAAATATTAGTAATAATCCTGACATATGTCATGTATCCGATGTTTAAGAAAAGCCAAAACAATCTACTCAGAAAGCGTTTTTTTAATTAAATGTTTTACCCACGAAATCCCAGAAGGTCAAGTGATCAATACAAGAAACTTATATAGATAATAGACATTCGATAGAAAATGCGTTTAATCGCTTTCATTTTGTCAATCGTCAAGCTGTTTGAATGTTTAACTCTTTTTCTTTGACAATTTTAGTAAAATTGGTAAACAATAAAGCACAGGAGTGTCTAATGTTCAAGAAATACTAACTTTTTATTTTCAATGAGCATTTCCGTTGGTCCGTTTCCTGTCAAGAGACAAAAAAGCAATGACTTCACGAGATCTAAAAAACAGTGATGAGTTGAACAAACAAACTTTGTTGGATGATAACCCTACGTATGTATCCGTGTTTACAGCATTTTGTTTGACTCGTCGTCACTTCCAGTCGTTACCGGAAGCACTTAAAAAAATATTTTTTCCCTTTTTCTTTTTTTTTTTTTACATGGAATGATTACTGGTATATCATTACACGATCTTATATATGTTAACTATACAATGTTAAAAAAGCAACCATATTCTGCTTCCATGAGCTATATCAAATATATACCTATCCATTTTACAAATTTTATACCTGCAAGATTTTAGTCACTGTAAGTGATTGAGACACGAAACTTTTATGAATGTTAGAAAATTGATTGAAGATGTGTTTAAAGGGTTTTATTTTGTCAACCGTAACTTCCAGTACTCACCAAAAGGGTTCAAACATTTTATGTTTTTAACAAATTTAACAGACTTTCTTGGGTGTTTCATCTATCCTGATAAACAGTCATGTACACTAAGCAAACGTACAAGAAATACCAGCTTTTATTTTCATTATTCACTTCCGATCGTCCGTTTCCGGTACTAAAACAAAAAAACTAGATGTACGATTTGGCAGAGGGTATCAATAAAAGTAATAATTGCAAATATGTTTATTATCAAATTACAATATAATAATCAATTATAACACTTAATTATTTATCTACAATTTATAAAACAACTACAATACATATTAAAAAAAAGTTTTACAAAGGACTATATACGGTTTGAGCTTAAAATGGCCCCCTAAAATGAACATTGTCATTTTACTGTAATTCTTAATTTTTTTGTACAAATATGCATTTGAAGTTTTTTCATTAATTTTATTTTGATTTTAGTGCCCACAATTTAAAAATATGACATCAAAAAGTTCACCTTTTCCCGCCATTTTCTCATTTTCATCATAAAACGGCTTGTTTTGAAGCAGTTTTTCTTCAATGAAACATTGAGCGACTGATTGAACAAACAAAATATTTTCAACAAAGATGTATCTCCCCAGTATTTATAATTGACAAAAAGTTTGTTCTTGTTCAATGAGTCGCTCTATATTTCCCATTCGAAAAATAATAAGAAAAATGTCAATTTTTGACTGATTTTAATTGAATTATGAAAATAGCGTCATTTCTGACGTCGTATACTGCCAGTGAGTGCATAAAAATCAAATAATAGGTGAAAAACATATTTTATGTCAACTCTTTTATAAAATAACACAACATATTAATGTACCTGAATCACTTTAAAAATAGCGAATTATGGGGGCCAAATCTGACTAATATCATATATAGTTCTTTAATGCCTTATTATGCATACTATAACATTTCAAAACATGTAGCTTAGACTGAAGTATATGAAAATCTTTAAAACAAGCATGTTTATTTCTCTTGTCATAAGCTGGTCTGTTGTTGCAACGCTGTAATTGTCCTTCATTTGTCACTTTAAAAAACTCTGTAATTAAAGTGATTACAGAGACGTACATGAAGACGTTTCAACAACACATTATCAAGAAACTATAATCTGATCTTGATGAAATCGACTCCAAATATCTGACTGTCCTAAAAAGCATGAAAATGACATCAAACACATGATGTGCCATATCACACAGACAATTGCAGATCTCAGAAAATTAGTAAATTCCAATGACGTGGGCTTTGTATCTGCTTACAAATCCAGAAATGCGGAATTCAGAAGATTGCCACCTAAACTGACGGTTACTTTACCACGCTTTTCTCCTCAGAAATTTGACAAACACCAACTATACGAACACATTGGCTCTCTATCATAATTATCTATCGAAATAAAGGAACACAACTACACAATGGATTTTTCGAGCTCTTACCCAGAGATGTCCCTTAGTGATGTGCCACAGATTATCACAGAGATAAAAACCCATTATACATATGCTGAAAATGTGTTCAGTCTGAGTGATGAAGACATCTGGATTCAGAGTGACAGTAACATTTTGAGATTGTACAAGCTCCAGAGAGGGCTGTCGAAGTCAGTCAAAACCAAGTCAGGGAACTGTGCAGAGGACTTATCAGTGAAAAGAACTTGGGATTTAGTATATAGTGAAGAATAAAGAAATAAAGACAGTGATCACACTACAGGGTGGAATCCTCAAGGTGTCTGTAGTACCTCCTACAGTGATATCCTAGTTGTTATGGGAATTGATGATTGGCAAACACCATCAAAAGTTGTGCGTTATTCTGGCTCCATTGAAAAAAAAGTATACAGTACAATGACAATGGACAGGCTCTCTTTTCATTAACTAGTTGTACTAAATACATCAGTGAGAACAGGAACCTAGATGTATGTGTATCGGACTATGGAGCCCATGCAGTTCTTGTGGTCAACCAGACAGGGAAATTCCAGTTGATGTACACTGGTCTTCCCTTTTCTTTAAAGAAATCATTCTATCCTTATGGCATCACTACAGACAGCCAAAGTCGGATCCTGATAGCAGATCTTGACAACCACCGTATCAACATTATCGATAAAGACGGCCAGTTTCTCTGATTTATTGACAACTGCCATTTAGAGAAACCTTTCGGTCTATGTGTAGACACAAGAGACAATCTGTTTGTGGCTGAAAACAAAACATTTAAAGTAAAGAAAATTCAATACTACAAGTAATGATAGTGTTCATATTTTCCAAATGAATGTTATATGATCAGGAATATACATATTGAACGTAAAAAACGACAATGAATATTTTTATGTTTAAAATATGTCAGCACATAGTTATGCTAGTGTTAACATACTAGTGTACTATACCATATGATCAGCCTTGTTGTAATAACTACATGTAATATGTTATCATGTACTCCTTTTAATCAATTTATCTGACTAAACAATTCACCTATTTATAATCTATATATTACTAGTTAACATATCGTATGAAATGAATAATAGAGTGAAATATGAAAGTTTTAAAAAAGTTGTTTTTTTTACATAGGTTGTGGTTTTACGCTTTTAGCCATACTGTAATTTCTTTTCGAGTCAGATAAAAATAACGAAGCTAATTATAATTATCTCTAACCTAAGTACATGTACTTTGATTATTTTTTTACTGATGAAAATTTAGTCAGAATTTCTTCTCTTTCACTATAAGTCTAATTTTGTTTTTGCCTAAACTCTTTATGTGAAGAATGTAAATGAACTAAATATGTTTTATATAGGTTTGTATAATATTCATGCATACCCTAAATCTTATTTTCACGCATTAAACCAATAAACAAATTCAATAAAGAATTGTGACAACCCCTGTTTAAACATGTTAGTGAGTATATCGGTTAAACATACAAAATAGTTTGTATCATTTAGTAAATAGTGTTTTTAATAAATTGCACATAATTTTAAAAAGATGACTCATAATTTTTTCTTCATTGATAAGATTTTCCCGACAGGTCTTTAATAATTTGAGTAAAGGATTGAGACTTTTAACAAATTACATTCCTGGTTGAAATCGTGTGCATGAAAACTACGTCATATTAGAACAAAGAAGTCAACATTCAATTTTTTTTACCTTAATTGTTAATCAAATGAGGTTTTTTTGCCATATGCTTCATTCGGAAAAAATATTTAAGGAAATGCAATATCTCTGTAAGTTGCACTTTAAAAAAAGAAAGTTTTATTAAAATGCTTAAGCTATGCGCGTAGATTACAAAAAGTACATTCGCAAAAACCTTAAACAAATCACAGTGACTGGCGTTTGTCATTTTTACCAATACATGTATGATTAAAATCAGCATATATAAAACGCTGCCCTGCAATACGTAATGTATTTTTCAAGTGCGTAAACCTGTGCTGCTCCAGATTGGGGGTGTTTAGAGGGGCTCCGAAGAATGATATTCAAGGCCTATGTTCGGTAACTTTACTACTTGTGAAGTTAATAAGGTTGAGTTTCAAACATCCCGACCCCCTGCTAGATCCGCGCATGAATTTTGAAACCCACGATTTATATGATTATCCGTATTCAATATTATAAACTATTTCTAAATCCAATTGAACTGTTTGTAGCTTCTGCTTGTATTTAATCCCGTAAATTATATGCGGTGGATTATATTGGAATATAATGCCAAATCAATGTTGGAAATATTAATGATTGTGAAAGAAAATGCATATTATTTATTTTTTTGCCTACACTGTTTTTTTTAATAAATGGGGGCAATAGCAGTTGCTAAAATGCAATTTTAAATCAATGAACACAAAATAAATATTATGACTTGTACATACCATTGGCAGTACAGTTTTAAAGGCATATACGTAGAAACGGTTTCTTTTCCTTTAGTTTTGAAAATTCTCATGTATCTTTTCTTGCCCTTACCTTGGAGTTATATAGTTTGATTTTGATCTTATAACTAATGTTTTGAGTGTTTAAAACTCTGTCCCGAAAAATATTGATTCTTTTAAAGGTTTTCATCGCTCACTGATATTTAGAATCGGTGAATATGAAAAAATTCAATATTAATAATTTTTAGACACGCATGTTAATGAAGTATGAAGATGTTATCGACGATACGAAATCATCACGATTATTGAAAAATACCAATCCTCAATGGATGATCAAATACCACATAAGTAACATAATCATACAATAACAATTATTTAAATATGTTTTTATAGGCATTCACAAAGCTATTTCACATTTGTATTTTGGGAAAATAAGGCTTTCTACATAAGAAACGTCTGAAGCATTGAAAACATTTTTGTACAAATTTATAAACATTAAACAGTCACATAAAAAAGCGTACAGGGTTTCGAGGGTTAATTCATTGAATAGAGAAATCGAAATTTATTTTTCCAAATGAATATTTTTCAGATAATTTGTTCCACAACAAAGTGTAAATAATTTCAGTCGTACATGTAGAAGTGTTGCACATTTATATATTCGAGGAAAGAGCCCAGATAACAATGAAGGGAAAGGTGTAAATTGCGGGGTATCAACACTCTGGATTATGGTAAAATAATATATGATCTAACAAAATATGTAAAAACAAATCCCAGAAACTGTCCGAAGTAAAATGAATAATCGGGGACATCTTGAGTTAAATGAACAGGAAAAAATGTGTTAAATACTTGTCATGGGACGTTAAAAAAAGGTGAACAATTCACAGTCAAATACCTATTATTTTTGTTTAAAAATCGGATATACATAAATTATCAGAGGTGTGATATAGTTGTCCTTATTAAAAGAAAACTAAATCGCTCCCATAGATCCACCACTAGCATTGGCATTTAAATTTGAACACGTGATAGTATCGATAGACCTGGAATAAATTCGACAGTCGCCATGTTACACCAGAGGTGTAATGCCATGTTTGTGATGAAGGAACTGATGGGAAAGAGATGAAACGTAAGAAATTTGTAAATATATTTAGTATCATAAAAATTAACAGTTTTATCAGTCGTCGAGTAAAAAAAACTGATCTACAGTAAAGGTTAGAATCAAGAACGTTAACAATATGTGTGTCCTACTTTCAGTTTACTGGATTTTACTGAAGTTATATCAGTTATTTTGTGTAAAAAGTTTTCAAAATCATAATTTGATAATTTACGATTTCTGTTTTGCAGAACTCTCAATAAATACCCGTTACAGTACTTGACCATGGACCCTCGACGTAGCGCCCAGGATGTGTTACGGTGTGATCTCTGTGAGACACCGGTTCCTCCTATGTACTGCGACATTTGCCACGTACATCTATGTAAAGCGTGTGTGGGGGAACATCTCTCCGAGTTTGCCAAAGAACACAAAATTGTACCCTTTGAAAAGCGAGGATCTACAACTAAATGCCCTAATCATTCTTCAAAAATATGCGAAAATTACTGTGAACAATGCGACATTCCAATCTGTGCGCAGTGCATTTCTTCAACAAAACATCAAGGTCATACATTTGTCTACATAGAGAAAATACTGGAAAAACATAGGTCAGTTTTACAGAAAGATTTACAAGAATTAGAGAAGTTAATTTTTCCCAAATATCAAGAGATTGTATCAAGTATTCCGGTTCAGAAAGGTACCCTTAAAACATCTTCACAGAAGATTGCCTCGGATATCAGCAAACATGGAGAAGAAATGCATCGGGAAATAGATGTAATTATCAAGAAACTAAAATCTGATCTTGATGATATGGACTCCAAATATTTGGCTGCCTTAAATAAACATGAAGAAGAAATCAAACACATGCTATCGGATATCACACAGACAATTGCAGATCTGAAAAAAATGTTAAATTCCGATGACGTCGGCCTTGTCTCTGCCTACAAATCCAGAAACGCGGAATTCAGAAGATTGCCACCTAAACTGACGGTCACTTTACCAAGCTTTTCTCCCCAGAAAATTGACAAACAACAAATATCTGCACACTTTGGCTCTCTATCAGAATTATCTATCGAAACAATGGAGCAAAACTACACAATGGATTCTTCGAGCACTGAGCACTCTCCACCACAGAGGTCCCTTATTGATGTGCCTCAGATAGTCACAGAGATAAACACCGATTGTGAATATGTTACAAATATGTCCTGTCTGAGTGATGAAGACATCTGGATTCAGGATATCAGCATCATTAGACTTTATAACCTCCAGAGAGGACTCCTTAAGTCAATCCAAACCAAGTCAGGTAACTGTGCAGAGGACATAGCAGTGACAGGAAACGGGGATCTGGTATATGCTGATAAAACAAATAGAACTGTGAACATAGTGAAGAATAAAGAAATAGAGACAGTGGTCACACTACAGGAATGGAAACCTCGTGGTGTCTGTAGTACATCCTGTGGTGATATCCTGGTTGTTATGAACAATGATAATTTGAAAACACCATCAAAAGTTGTGTGTTACTCTGACTTCACTGAGAAACAAAGTATACAGTACAATGAGAATGGACAAGCTCTGTATTCATCAGGTGATTATACTAAATACATCAGCGAAAACAGGAATCTAGATATATGTGTGTCTGATTGGGAAGCACGTGCATTAGTGGTGGTCAATCAGGCAGGGAAATTCCGGTTTAGGTACACTGGTCTTTCGTCTTCTACAGAGGAACTATTCGATCCATATGGCATCGGTACAGACAGCCAAAGTCGGATCCTGATAGTTGATCTTTACCACCACCGTATCCACATTATCGATAAAAACGGCCAGTTTCTACGATATATTGACAATTGCGATTTGGAGAAACCGGTTGGTCTATGTGTAGACACAAGAGACAATCTCTTTGTGACTGACAACAATTCACGTATAGTAAAGAAAATTCAATATCAAAAATAAACAAAGTGTTCATATTTTCCAATTGCATGCCAATTAAATGACCAGGAATATACATATTGAATGTAAAAAAGTGACAATGAATATGTTTATGTTTAAAACATATCAGCATTTACTGTAGATTCCTAATTAAACGCGAGGAATTAATATCCACATAATTTTGCGAGAGCTCCCTTGGCAGATTTTAAAATCTCGCCATTATATTCTGAGAGTTAAGATCAATTCTATGTAAGAATCAAAGATTTTTAAAAGGTCTGGCCACACCTTTTTCCTTGTATTTCATACATGGACACACAGAGGTGTAAAACGCAAAAAACCACTATAAGTTGGTTGCTAGGGGAAACTGTTGCCAAAGTAACCGAGGCTTAAGATGGAAAAATGGCAAAACTTACCTACTTTCAAGCCATATTAGAAGGTTTTGCCCACCAATGTATAGGCTACTATCAATAACATAAAACAACCTTTATCCTGATTTCAATTCTTTAAATATATCACACAATTGACGGAGAAACCAAAACTTTTAAAATGTTACCATGGAAACCGTAAAAAGTATTTGAAATCAGTTTTTTGCGTTTTTTTATTAAGCCGAAATGGGAAACTGTTGAATTTTTACATCAATATCAGTGTCCATGCAATATATATCTTATCATGAAAATCACACAGAAATTCTTACTTTTTGAAAAGTCCATAGCAACTGCAGTAATTTGTCCTTAATGACATTTAATGACACTTGAAAAAAAATTTTCAGATTTTTTTCAAGTGTCATTAAATTAAGGACATACTTTATTTTTTCTTACAAATTGATTTTTTACATTTATTCATTTTATGTGAATAATATCCATTCAAAGATGCATAAATATATATTATAGTTTTCCTTATTTTTAAGCTTGTTACCATAGCAACGGTTCTCAATTTTCATATTTAAATTATTAATTGCACATTCATAATAGTGTTTACCAAAAAATCCAAAATTTGCACTTTTTATTCAAATTAAATGAAGAAAACAGATTTTAGAATTGCTGTTTTGTAACCATGGAAACGCTCTGAAAATATGCGTTTCTCCATGAATTTTTTTCTTTCCTTTGAAAAATCACAACTGCTTTAAATAGTTAATTCTACTCTGGACACCCCAAGTTGTGCACATTACTAACAATATGTTCTCAAAAAAGCATGAAAATGCCATTTTTACATCTTTACCCTTGGTTACATGTACCATGGCAACGGGACCACATAACAACAAATAAATGGTGTTTAGCTTTATTACTCACCAAAGTCTATCAAATTGTCAAGTATGAAGAAAATCTGTGACTATGCGTGGCCACCGAATTTTGATTCTTACATAGAATTGATCTTAAGAACCAGAAGAAATGGAGAAAAGAGTTCCACGTTCGCGACTTTATGTTCCCACGATATGATACAAACCAATGGGATCGCGGAATTAAGTACTCGCGAAATATTAGGAATTTACAGTAGTTATGCTAAGTGTTAACGTACTAGTATCCTATACTTTATGATCAGGCTTTTTGTAATAACTAATGTGTTATCGTATAGTTCTTTTCATCAATTTAACTGACTAAACTATCCACTCATTAATAATTTATATATCACTAGTTAATACATCGTATAAATGAAGAAATTATTGAAATATGAAAGTTTTTAAAAAGTTATTGTTTTTGTTATATAAGTTGTAGTTATATGCTTTTAGCCATACTGAATTGTTTTGGGGTTTTTTTTGAGTAAGATATAAATAACGAAGCTGAGCCTTATTATCTCTAACCGAAGTACATGTACCTTGGTGATTTTTTTTACATGAAGCTTTGATATGATATCAATTATTTTCAAGATTAAATATGACTAATTTACCTGTTAATTTTATAGTACTGCCAAATATAGTTCAATGTAACAAGGTTTAAAACATTTAGTCAGAATTTCTTCTCTTTAGCTAAAAGTCCAATTTTGTTTTAGCCATTTATGTGAAGAATGTAAATGAACTGAATATATTTTATTTCGGTTTGTATAACATTCATGCATATCTTAAATCTTATTTTCACGTATTAAATCAATAAACAAATTCAACAAAGAATTGTGATAACCCCTGTGATTTTATATTTTTGTAAAATGTCTGCTTAAAACATGTCAGTGAGTATATCTGTTATACTTGTAAAGGTTTGTTCTGCTTTTCGGTAGACACATTTTGTTACTTTTACTTTGAAAGGTTTGAACATACAAATATTTGTACCAAGTAGTGTTTTTAATAAATTGCACATAATTTTAAGAAGATGACTCATAATTTTTTCTTCATTGATAAGATTTTCCCGAAAGGTCTTTAATAATTTGAGTAAAAGTTTGAGACTTTTAACTAATTTCATTGCTGGTTGAAATCGTGTGCATGAAAACTACGTCATATTAGGACAAAGAAGTCAACATTCAATTTTTTTCCCTTTATTATTAATCAAATAAGGTTGTTTTGCCATATGCTTCATTCGGAAAAAATATTTAAGGAAATGCAATATCTCTGTAAGTTGCACTTTAAAAACAGAAAGTTTTATTAAAATGCTTAACCTCTGTGTGTGAATTAATTAAAGTACTTTCGCAAAAACTTGAATGCAGGGAATAACCTTCTTATATGTGAGTAGTATTAATAATCTACAGACTGGATAGTATTGGGCTCATATAAATTTTATATATTATATCAAACTGGATTATTGTATTTTGTACGATCAAATCTTTATAATATTTGAACCAATTTTTTATAATATAAATGAAAATTATAACGTTAAAATGACTGCATATTTTCATCTGCAAAAGTTTCATATATATACTGGTGAAATATTAAAGAAGGATCTCGAGATTTCAGTCTTGTCTGTTTCTATATGAATTACAAACGCATTTTTTTCGGATATGGAGTAATAAATACTTATCTACTGAATATCCATTTATTGTTGTTATATTAAAAAGTTGTAATATCGCACTAAATTAATATTTTATAGAAATATTTTTTTTTTCATAAAGCTATAGAAGTTTTTAATTTATGAAGGCAAACAAAGGTAATATTTCCTGTGTTATACACCAGGATATGGACAGGTAGGGCATCACCATGTGATGTCATAAGATAAGTAGTGAAGTAGATGGGGATATATGAATAGAGGGCCGCCGTACGGAGTATTATCCACCATTATAACTTAAAAACCATTAAAAAAGACCATTTACCTGATTCACATATTCCAACTATTATTTACAATTGCAAATATGTTTATTAATATCAAATTACAATATGATATTCAATTATAACAATTAATTATTTATCTACAATATATAAAGAAACTTTTTACAAATTCAATGCCTTATTTTGCCTACAAATATTTTAAAACATGTAGCGTACACTAAAGCATATTACATGTACAACTATTAAAATAAGCGTGGTTGTTCCTATTGTCATAAGCTTCTGTGTTGTTGCGACGCTGAATTGTCCTCCGAATATCATTTTTAAAAAACTCTCTAATTAAAGTAGTAACGGAGACGTCAAAGAAGACACTAATAATTAAAACACCATGCCCCCTCAATATGTAGGGTATGAACATTAAACAGTCACAACAGAGATTAAATAAAATCAAAAGTAATTTTACATAATTGAGAAATTCATATTCTTTTCAAAAGAAATTATAGAATTGACAACAGAGTGTCAATCCTTCAGTTGTGTTGTAGCAGATCTATATATTCGCAGAGAGAACACTTGTTATGAAGAGAGGAGAGCCATTATCATCACACTTGATTAGAGGAAAATATTATATCACTTAACAAACAATGTTTGTAAAGGCAACTGAATAAATTTCTTAAAAATTATAAAAGACAGTGGGTTACGTGAAAAACATATTTTGAGACGTTGAATAAAGGCAAACAATTTACAGAAATAAAGATAACTATTATTCTTATGTAAAAATCGAACAATCTATTAGAAGTGGGATGCCTTATCTACCAATATTGTAAAGTTGGCCCTTTTAAAAAAGGAGGTGTGACGCCCTTATTGATCCACCCCTATCTTGGGCGTTTAAATTTGAACACGTGATACTATTGTTAGATACGTCAGTCATCATGTAACAGGAAAACGATAGGAGCCATGTTTGAGATTCAGGAATTGGTGTGGAGGAAATGAAACGTAAGAACTGTGTATTAATTCATCACAAAATCGACCTTTTCATCAGTTAATAACACGTTAAGATAACAATTTATTGACGAAAAAGGTCAAACTCGAAAACTTGAACATATTTGCGTCCTACTTTCGTTTTTTACTGGTTTTTGCTGCAAGTTATATCAGCCTTTTTGTGTAAAATGTTCTGAATTCATAACTCGATTGTTCATGATTTCTGTTTTTGTTTTTTTTGCAGAATTCTCAATAAATACCCGTTACAGTACTTGACCATGGACCCTCGACGTAGCGCCCAGGATGTGTTACGGTGTGATCTCTGCGAGACAATGGTTCCCCCTATGTACTGCGACATTTGCCACTTACATCTATGTAAAGCATGTGTGGGGGAACATCTCTCCGAGTTTGCCAAAGAACACAAAATTGTACCCTTTGAAAAGCGGGGATCTACATCTAAATGCCCAAAACATTCCTCAAAAGTATGTGAACTTTACTGTGAAAAATGCGACATCAAGGTCATACATTTGTCTACATTGTTAAAATTCTGGAAAAACAGAGGTAAGTTGTACAGAAAGATTTACAAGAATTAGAGAAGTCTATTTACCCCAAATATCAAGAGATTGCATCAAGTATCCCGGTTCAGAGAGTTTCCCTTAATAAATCCTCACAGAAAATTGCCTCGGATATCAGCAAACATGGAGAAGAAATGCACAGAGAAATAGATGTAATTATCAAGAAACTAAAATCTGATCTTGCTGAAATAGACTCCAAATACCTGACTGTCCTAAATAAGCATGAAGATGACATCAAACATATGCTGTCTCATATCACACAGACAATTGCAGATTTGAGAAAATTGGTAAATTCCGATGACGTGGGTCTTGTCTCTGCCTACAAATCCAAAAATGCGGAATTAAGAAGATTGCCACCTAACCTGACGGTCACTTTACCAAACTTTTCTCCCCAGAAAATTGACAAACAACAAATATATAAACAGTTTGGCTCTCTTTCAGAATTATCTATCGAAACAGAAGAACACAACTTCACACTAGGAACTGAGCACTCTCAAGCGGAGAGATCCCTTTTTGATGTTCCACAGATAGTCACAGAGATAATCACCGATTATTAATATACTGCAAATGTGTCCTGTCTGAGTGATGAGGACATCTGGATTCAGGGCAACGACAACATTTTGAAACTGTACAACCTCCAGAGAGGACTATTAACGTCGATCAAAACCAAGTCAGGGAACCATGCAGCCGACTTAGCAGTCACAAGAAGAGGGGATCTAGTATATACTGATGAAATAAATATAACTGTGAACATAGTAAAGAATAAAGAAATAGAAACATTGGTCACATTACAGGGATGGACACCTCTAGGTGTCTGTAGTACCTCCTGTGGTGATATCCTGGTTGCTATGTACAATGATGATTGGTACACACCATCAAAAGTTGTGCGTTATTCTGGCTCCACTGAGAAACAAAGCATACAGTACAATGAAAATGGACAAGCTCTCTATTCATCTGGTGGTTATTCTAAACACATCAGTGAGAACAGAAACCTAGACATATGTGTCTCTGATTGGAAAGCCCGTGCAGTAGTGGTGGTCAACCAGGCAGGGAAATTCCGATTTACGTACACTGGTCTTCCCTTTTATACAAAGAAAACATTCGATCCATATGGCATCACTACAGACAGCCAAAGTCATATCCTGATAGCAGATCCTGTCAACCACGGTATCCACATTGTCGATAGAGACGGTCAGTTTCTCCGTTTTATTGACAACTGCCATTTGGAGAAACCTTTCGGTCTATGTGTAGACACAAAGGACAATCTCTTTGTGGCTGATAGCAAAACATGTCAAGTAAAGAAAATTCAATATTACAAGTAATGATATTTTTCATATTTTCCAAATGCATGTTGAATGACCAGAAATATACATATGGAACGTAAAATACGACAATGAATATGTTTATGTTTAAAACATGTCAGCACATAGTTATGCTAGTGTTAACGTACTAGTATACTATACCTTATGATCAGTCTTGTTGTAATAATTAATGTGTTATCACGTACTTCTATTAATCAATTTAACTGACTTAACTATCCACCCATTTATAATTGATATATTACTAGTATACATATCGTATAAAATGAATAATATATTGAGATATGAAAGTTTTATGAAAGTTATAAATTGTTTTCATTACTAAGTTGTGGTTTTATGATTTTAGCCATACTGACATTTTTTTTCGAGTAAGATAAAAATAACGAAGCTGAGTCTAATTATCTCTAACTTAAATACATGTACTTTGATGATTATTTTTACATAAAGCTTTGATTTCATATCAAATATTTTCAAGATTAAATATAACTGATTTACCTGTTAATTTTATAGTACTGCCAAAAATAGTTCAATGAAACAACGGTTGAAAAATGTAGTCAGAATTTCTTCTCTTTCGCTAAAAGTCCAATTTTGTTTGAGCCTAAACTCTTTATGTGAAAAATGTAAATGAACTGAATATTTATGTTTTTATTTACAATGTAGCTTATAACATTCATGTACGCCTTATGGTAACTCCATACTCGTAAAACCCTCTGATGAAAGTTGGAAAACAGAACTGATTTCAGTTTAATAGACTAAAATTTCATCAATTATAAGAAAAAATATACATGTCATCACACTTTTTGAGATGTCAGATAAACACGAACTAAAGCATAATTTAGCATCAGAAAACCCTACTTTTTTTGTTAAAAGTAAAATATTTGTAGGCAGAAATTTGTTTATCTTGTTTAATTTTATTGTCAACTGTGTCAGGAAAGTAAAACTACGAAAACATTTTAAAATTAGTTGTTGGGATAAGAAAATTTACAGCATTTAGACATACAACGGAGAGAACAGTCAGAAAAAAGAGTTATTTCCCCTTAGCATAGATAAAATGTATAAAAAATTGGAAATTTAGGATAAAATTAAGCTGCAAAAATATCTTGAACTTGACAATAATTCTAAATGCATCCATGAGATTATGTTCACATAAAAAAAATAAAACTATCTTGCACAAATTTTAAAGAATTCAAAGTTTTACAATAAAGTATGACGTCACAGAACACTGGATCTACTTTAAATCTTATTTTCACGCATTACATCAATAAACAGTTTCAATAAAGAATTGTGTCAACCCCTGTGTTTTTATATTTTTCGTACAATGTCTGCTTTAAACATGTTAGTGAGTATATTGGTTGTACATGTAGAGGGTTGTTCTGCTTTTCGGTAGACATTTTTGGTCACCTGTACTTTAAAAGGTCTGCACATTCAACATATTTTGGATCATTTAGCAAACAGTGTTTTTAATGATTTGCACAAAATTAGTTAATTTTATGCGATATTCAACGTTTTCATAATGACTCAAACCTTTAATTTTTTTTTCATTAATAAGATTTTTCCGACACGTCTTTAATAATTTGAGTAAAATTTGAAGTCTTTTAACAAATTTTGTTGCTGGTTAAATTCTTGTGCATGAAATCTAACTCGTATTAGGACGAAAAAGTCAACATTTTTTTTTACCATTTCTTTTAGTTTAATAATGTTTTTTGCCATATGATTCATTCGGAAAAACTAATTAAGGAAAATAATATATCTCTGTAAGTTGCACTTTGAGAACAGAAAGGTCAATTAAGATGCTTAAGCTATGTGTGCAGATTACTAAAAGTACTTTTGCCAAAACAATTAAATTTTTTTTAACGCAGCGAACAACCTTCTTAAATGTGAGTAGTATTCATAATCTACGGACTGGATAGTATTGGGCTAATATAATTTTTACATCAAACTGAATGATTGTATTTTTACGATCAAACCTTTATAACTGCAAAAGTTTAGTTCATATACTGGTGAAAAATGGAAGAGGGGCGTGGAGATTTCAGTCGTGTCTGTTTCTATATGAATTACAAACGCATTTATTCAGAAATGGAGTAATAAATACCTATTTTCTGAATATCAATTTATTGTTAAACTCATATATCGTACTAAATGAATATTTTTATAGAAATATTTTTTGTTTCATAAAGCTATAGAAGTTTTTATTTTATATGGGCAAACAAAGGTAAGTTTTTCTGTGTTTTACACCTGGATATGGACAGGTAAGCATCACCATGTGATGTCATAAACTAACTAGTGAAGTAGATTGTGCTATATGAGTAGAGGGGCGCTGCAAGCAGTATACATGTAATAGACCAATATTAAATTTGAATAATTAAAAGCGGTGACTATTCTCCTGATCCACATATTCCAACTAATATTTACAATTGTAAATATGTTCATTAATATCAAATTACAATAAAATAATCAATCGTAACAATTAATTATGTATCTACAATATTTTAATTAAGAAACTTTTGTTTTTAAATCTAATACCTTTTTATGCATACTAATATTTTGAAACATGTAGCTTACACAGAAGCATATTACAACCGAATGCCCAAATAATTCTTCAGAAATATGTGAACTTTACTGTGAACAATGCGAAATTCCAATCTGCGTGCAGTGCACTTTTTCCACACAACATCAAGGGCATACATTTGTTTACATAGTGAAAATACTGGAAAAACAGAGGTTAGTATTTCAGAAAGATTTACAAGAATTAGAGAAGTTTCTTTTCCGCAAATATCAAGAGATTGCATTAAGTATCCAGGTTCAGAGAGTTACCCTTAATACATCTTCACAGAAAATTGCCTCGGATATCAGCAAGCACGGAGAAAAAAAGCACAGAGAAATAGATATAATTATCAAGAAACTAAAATCTGATCTTGAAGAAATGGACTCCAAATACCTGACTGTCAGAAATAAGCATGAAGATGACATTGACATCAAACATATGCTGTCTCATATCACACGGACAATTGCAGATTTGAGAAGATTTGTAAATTCCGATGACGTGGGCCTTGTCTCTGCCTACTAATCCAGAAGTGCGGAATAAAGAAGATTGCCACCTACACAATGGATTATCCGAGTACTGAGTACTCTACAAGAAAAGAGTTTCCTTATTGATGTGCCACAGATCATCACCGACATCAAAACCGATTATAAATGTGCTGAAAATGTGTCTTGTCTGAATGATGACGACATCTGGATTCATGGTAACGACAACATTTTGTGACTGTACAACATCCAGAGAGGACTGTTAAAGTCAATCCAAACCAAGTTAGGGAACCGAGCAGATGGCATAGCAGTAACAAGAAGTGGGGATAACAAGAAGTGGGGATATGGTATATACTGATAAAACAAATAGAACTTAAACTTATTTTCACGCATTAAATCAATAAACAAATTCAATAAAGAATTGTGACAACCCCTGTGATCCTATATTGTTTGTATAATGTCTGTTGAAACATGTCAGTGAGTATATCGGTTATACTTGTAAAGGTTTGTTCTGCTTTTCAGTGGAAACTTTTTGTCAGTTTTACTTTGAAAGGTCTTTACATACAAAATAGTTTTTTATCATTTAGCAAATAGTGTTTTTGATAAATTGCACATGATTTTTTAAAGATGACTCATAATTTTTTCTTCATTGATAAGATTTTCCCGACAAGTCTTTAATAATTTGAGTAAAAATTTGAGACTTTTAACTAATTTCATTGCTGGTTGAAATCGTGTGCATGAAAACTACGTCATATTAGGACAAAGAAGTCAACATTCAATTTTTTTTTTACCTTTATTATTTATCAAATAAGGTTTTTTGCCCTATGCTTCATTCAGAAAAAAATATTTAAGGAAATGCAATATCTCTGTAAGTTGCACTTTAAAAACTGAAAGTTGTATTAAATTGCTTAAGCTATGCGTGTAGATTACAAAAAGTACTTTCGCAAAAACCTTAAAAAAGTTACAGTGACTGGCGTTTGTCATTTTGACCAATATGATTAAAATCAGCATATATAAAACGCCGCCCTGCAATACATAATGTATTTTTCAAGTGTGTAAACCTGTGCTGCTCCAGATTGGGGGTGTTTAGAGGTGGCTCCGAAGGATGGTATTCAAGGCCTATGATCAGTAACTTTACTATATGTGAAGTTAATAAGGTTGAGTTTGTAACATCCCGACCCTCTGCTAGATCCGCGCATGAATTTTGAAACCCACAATTTATATGATTATCCGTTTTCAATTTTATAAACTATTTCTAAATCCAATTAAACTTTTTGTAGCTTCTGCTTGTATTTAATCCCGTAAATTATATGCGATGGATAATGTTGGAATATAATGCCAAATCAATGATAGAAATATTGGTGATTGTGAAAGAAAATGTTTATTATTTATTTTTGGAAAGCGTGCCTACACTGGTTTTTTTTTAAATAAATGGGAGCAATAGCAGTTGCTAAGATGCAATTTTAAATCAATGAACACAGTATGACTTGTACATACCATTGGCAGTACAGTTTTAAAGGCATATACGTAGAAACAGTATCTTTTCCTTTAGTTTTAAAAATTCTCATGTATTTTTTCTTGCCCTTACCTTGGAGTTATATAGTTTGATTTTGATCTTATAACTAATGTTTTGAGTGTTTGAAACTTGGTCCCGAAAAATATTGATTCTATTTAAGGTGTTCATCGCTCACTGATATTTAGAATGTGTGATTTGAGAATTTGAGAAAATTTAATATTAATAATTTTTAGACACGCATGTTAATGAAGTATGAAGATGTTATCGACGATACGAAATCATCACGATTATTGAAACATATCAATCCTCAATGAATGATCAAATACCACATTAGTAACATAATCATACAATAACAATTATTTAAATGTGTTTTTATAGGCATTCACAAAGCTATTTCACATTTGTATTTTGGGAAAATAAGGCATCCTAAATAAGAAAAGTCTTAAAGGACAGGTAACACAATGACAAAAACATTGACCAACAAGTTGAATTGTGAGTGGGATACAATTTCTGCAAAATTTTCCTTACTACTCCCATCTGTTTCACAGCTATTGCTGAATTACTGAGCTGATAAAACGCGTGAACTCAATATGCATATCTGAAGCCTCTGAGATCGGAAACCTTCGGTGCGACGTAATAGCCGATACACTGCCCATTCGCTGTATCTTTCAACCATAGGGATTTCTACATTGCTCTTATCTAAAATCTGAAGTCATTAACTTTTGCTCACTGCTATGTAAAGTTAGAGAACCCAGTACATAAACAGAGTTATTCTACGCTTAGAAATCCCATTTCTGTTTCCTCAGCAATCATGAATAGGAGTAAAAATTGTGACCTGTACTGTTAACTTTTCATTGATCTATATACTTCATGCTGGAAAAAATATGTCAGATGTTGGATTTTTAAAAGATAAAAATCATTAAAAACATGGAATCATTGTTTCTAAAGAAAGGATTTTGTTTTGTCAACACATAGTAAGTGATAATGTATAGAGTCTTTTCGTAACCAGGAATTTCACTGGATCTTAAACCCTAAATAAACCCTAATTACGTTAATTGTACTTAATAAAGGATTTTTTGATTTAAGAAGTATTACCAGAAATCCTGGTACCTGTAAGCAAATATGTTTGTAAATTTCTTTAGTTCCACAAAATCAGGGGTCTACTTTAATCTCAATACTAATAACCGAAACATCTTTTAATTTCATTTTTTAGTATGGTATTTGATCATGTTTGTTTATTGAAATTTAATTAAAAGAACTACCAATTTTCATAAACAGTAAAGACTGAAACAGTCGTTTTTAACATAGTATTCAGGTTTTAAAAACGTATTAATCTCAAGACTCCTTGAATTTTATCCAAATGTAATTTGATCTTTCTTTTAATAGTTTATGAAGATCATTTTTAGGTAGTACTTCTGAGTTGTGTACATGTATAATTTATTCTCTATTGTTCAAACCTAAACAAAAAGCCCCAAAAGGAGCTGTTATGCACACTGATGACATCTTATATACTGACATAAGATTCAGATGGACAATGAATTATTTTCTTTTTTACAGCAACACCAATTGTTACAAATAACTGTTTCTATTAAGAAAGAGGATTTTCTATTCGTGTCCTCTTTTTTTCAGTGCAAAATGAAAAATGAACACAATGCAAAAACAGAAATGAACATGAATTTTATTCATTTTGGTCGTTGAACGCAACATAAATTGGTGAACCCACCATCTTTTTTACACAAAAGCACATTTTACAGTATCTTTAAACCTTCATATTCCACAATGACAGTCATAATATTGGTGATTCCACCAATTTCATTCATCGATTGTTTCACTTATGGAAAAACTTGGTGGGTCTACCAATAATAAGATAATGGCGTTTCTGTTATTAAAAACAGCATCAAATATATCAAATACACAGGACCCTGGTGATTCCACCAATTTTATTCATCGACTATCTCTCTTTCAAATAAACTTGGTGGGTCCACCAATAATAAGATATTGGCGATTCTATTATTTTGAAAAGCATAAAATATCTCATTCACACAGGACCCTGGTGGTTCCACTAAAAATCAATTGTGAATTTGTCTGTATACAGTTTTGTATTTTATTCAAAGAATTGGTGCACCCACCAACAAAGCAATGATAGAACATATGACAAAAACAAAAACTTTCGAATGCCTAAAAATATGCAATTTTGCAAACATTGTTTGGTGATTCCACCAATAGTCAAAGAGGTAAAATTTTCTAATATGTCAATAATATGTCAATACATAAATACCACACTGAACAAATTTTAGGAACTTGTCCAAATTGAAAAATGTTGTCGCTATTTCAATACTTGGTGGATCCACCAATATAAAATTGTGCGAAATGTGAAATGAAACTAGAGTTCCAAATTGGTGGACTCACCAAGAATTTTTAAAAGATTAAAAGCTGTTAATAAATCGCTGTGTTTAATAGAGCAGGTTTGGCAACCAAAAAAAGATGAAAATTTTAGCTTCTATACAAGACAAGAAAGTTGGTGAATCCACCAGATAGATCACATTAACATATTTTTAGTTTTCGCTGATGCAGACAAGTAAAATGAATTTACCTTGTTGGACTCACCAAAAACAAGCACTTTCACTTTAGATTTACATACTTGGTGGATCTACGATGTCTTATTAACCAAAATAGATTACATAGCTGGTGCATGCACACACAAAAAAAAATCTCTAAAAAACACTTTGTTTACCACTGTCAAATAAAAATATAGATTTGTCGGAGTCTACTCTTTCTGTGGGTCAAAATACGTTTTCCTTTTTAACGGGATTATCAATGTCAGAAAAGAATTATATTATAAAAGATAAAAGCAAAAATTATCATCACTAACTCCTAGGTGCAAATTATAAGGATTTCCACCGATGGTAGGTGTTGTAAATAAACTAGTCACCGTCACTATTCATCATTTCAATAATTCGTTGATTATTATCTCTTAGAAAATCACCGATACTACTCTCTGGTCATGTTTTAAAGAGTTCTCGAATTATCGACATACGCATAGTCAAGTGTGTCTTTCCTCCTCAAGCTTCTAGATGGAGGTGGTGCCACAGGGATTTTATGTGTAAACCAACACAGCGATCTGTAAAAAAAGTACAACACTAATTACGTTACTGGATAATTATGAAAATGGAAAGAAATTTTCAACTTTCTTTTTGATATGATAAATTTTCACAAAAATGATTTTACTTGATTTTGTCAGCTCAAGTACAGAGAAAATTAAAGAAAATATAATCTCATAAAGTCAGTGTAGAGGTCATGCGTTGAAGTTTAAAATAATCAACAAAATGTTGATATCATGAACAAAATTGCATAAAGAAAACTAGGTACTCAGTTTCAGTTTCGTATATAAATAATGAAAATAAATAATAATCAATATGTAATCAATAAATGATTTAAAAAGTGCTAGTCTCTCATGATTGTAAACAATATTTCCTAATTTGTTTGCTGGAAAGATAGTTTTACATACATGTATGTATTGTTTCATGAAGATGGTTATAGAATACGTATTTTAACTAAACAACCCCTCCAATTATCCAGGGGCCGGAGAGCAATTGTACCGGATTAAATGAAAATAAAAATGGTATTATGCTTCATATTTCACTTAATTTGCATTTCTTCTCATATCAACATTTCTAAAAACAGAATTCGGCTCTTCCTTAGCACATTGTATTGTATTGGATCATGACCAGGCGTCTCAGTCCGTACCCGCTTCACCCGAGTTTTATACGAAAAGCGAGAAAGAATTACGTAATAATGGCAGCTACCGAGTGCCTCTTGGACAAAAGAAAAAGCTTTCATTAAATACATACAAATATTCCGTTTGCCTCGTGGTTATTTTAACGTCAACAGACCTTGCAACCGACAAGGTAACTTGTCATCTAACGCCTGGCTATTCAAACAGAAACGAGAGTATATATGCTTTCTTTGATGATTCATACAGGTTATATGAAGGTAGCGATAATTGCAGAAAAATTTACTAAACCCGATAACGCGAATTCTGGCCACACCCTGCGATAAGAAACCCTACCCTGTGGTTGTTGAATTCATAATTTTGGACTTTATAGTCTTTCTTAAAATTCATTCAGTTTCAGTAGAGATAAAGAAGAAGAGTGTCAACCATTTTACGTGTAATTAACACTGCATGGCCATATTGGCCTACTGAGTGCATCAGGTGACAAAACAAAATCATATTTGCGCGTATGTTAATTTTAAATCTGTTAAAGAAAGTGGGCGTTTAAGATGTACATTCGGCGGGAATCTGGGCGCACACAAAGAATGAAAATTCCATCGATCAATTTTGCACATTTTCCGAATTAAAGCGGTTATTTGGTTTATGTTGGACGTGAAACGGGTAAAAAATGTTTGTAATGCAAAGGTTTCATCATAATATGGGTCTACATGTTAATATAGCAACGCGATTCAATTCATGCAAAATCCTACTTATTTATTGCTGTCTTTGAATAATTTTGTCGTCTATGGGTCTTCTCTTTTAGTAATAATAGTTATAGTTGTTTACGTGCTGAAAAGTTGCAATTCACGTGGCTTAATAGCTAAAGCTAATTTTTGAACTCATTAATCTTACTTTCACAAGGTCTGTGGATATGTTTGTACATGTACCATCGATATCTCAAGACAAGTTTTTATTTAAAATCCTCGTAATATCTCTAAAAACCGTTAACCGACCACTGAAAAAAGTAAGCTAAATTCACGTGCAGATCAAGCGTCGTCATTTATACGTGTGAACAAACTACAATACTTCACTTACATGTCAGTTATTTTGGCTAAGCGAACATAGTGGTTAAAATATAATGATTTAGTTTGATTGATTATTCCTGTCTTCTTTTTTTATTTTCCCATCTTTTCCCTGATTATTTTTGTTTCAAAGTATAGTAAATGAGAAAATAGTTTTAGGCATATTATATTTAAATTTCACTGCACTGAAACTATAGAAAAAATAGCTATGTATACTTACACTAGTGATTATATGAGCATATATTCTTTTTCAATGGAAATCCCTACATATTTTTTCCATTGGTCACCACTTTACATATGGTCAGTGAATTTAAATTGTACATAAATTTTATTTTTATAATTAAACTTCATATTCATTGAAACTTTTATCTCCTCTTTGATAACGTGTTGGATCCCGCAAGTGACATTCAGATGCTGAAATCATTCAATTATGTTTAAGGAAATTATCAAGGAGAGCATATCGCTGAATATATTTTTTGATATCATATATATCCAACCCAACCCATTTATTACGGCAGGCGAAGGGATAGATTAGTGCACCTTCTCGTTCGTTTCTCTTTGAAGAAAGGTGGTTTTGAGACATTATTATGTCATCTATATATAGGTCTAGTATTTATTTCGCGCGTGTTTTAAAAAAGACTTACATTTAGAACAAATAAAATCAAAAACACTTAATATTTTTAAAAAACCATTTTGACAGCAGTTACAGGCACGTATCATCGTTATTGAAAGTGTGTGGGGGCAAACTCATCCAAAAAATCTTGACAAGCAAAAAAAAGGAACTTTCAAAATCATAAAAATCCTAATCCGTGGGAAGGGGAAGGGGGGGGGGGGTCAGAACATAGCATACAAATGTATCTATAACTTCATATAACATCAACTTCCTTTCAATTAATTTTTTACATTCTCCCAAAAAGGGGGAGACAACTCCATTTTAATTTCCCTCTTTATATGTAGATTTAAAAAAATGTATACTACGCAAAAAAAGCAAAAAAGCAGGGAGGGGGGGGGGGTTGCTGCCACCCTCATCCCTACTCCACCCCCGATGCTACGTGCCTTAGCTACAAGGTACTTCTTTGAAGGCCAGGTCAATGATACAGATATAGCTGTTGAATTTGTAATGTTTACTTCCATAGCTTTAGCAATCGTCATAACTTCGCATTTTTTTCTGCAGTTAATTGTGGACACGGTTAAGTAACATATTCACAAACATTCCAAGTATTCATGTTGATGTAGTGTATAACTTACCATAACTAGGCAAACTTCATTTGTTGTCTTTATTTCTTTTTTTCTTTCTTCATTTATCCAACCATCGGCATCCATATATATAATTCTTTTCTTCTCTTTCACACACAATATCCAATATTTCGGTCATTATTCAAACAGATGAATCATTATATTTCGTGGTAATTCAAAATTCCGTTGTTGTTAATCCGTATGTCCTATTTTAGAATGTTGATCATTCGTACTGTAAACTGTTCTATGCATGCCCCATTCACCCAGCCTTCCATTGGTTGATGGTATAATGTTTCAGAGGAAGGCACAGCAGGAAGTCTTTATGCAACCGTTATTTGTTGACTTTGCCGTACATTTCAAATTCAAAATAAATAAAATACTATATCTAGCTACATGTGTACATTTAACTGTATTTATTTGTTGGATAGTGCTAAAAATAAGCGCAATATTTTTCAATTATGCGATCAATTGGTTCCTGTTTTACAAGTTTTTCCGACCCACTTTTATGAACCACGTTAGTCCATAATACATCATTCTATTCATAATGATAAACTACATGTAACTTTAAAGGGAAACTTGTTAATCTTAATTTAGGATTAAATCGTTACAAACAATTAATTGTCATAAATTTTCTAAACACTGTTCTCCTAGAATAAACAGAAATTTGATTAGATCAATACTCTCTCTCTCTCTCTCTCTCTCTCTCTCTCTCTCTTTTTTTTTTCTCTCTCTCTCTCTCTGCAAATTATCTATGCACTTTTTTTCTTTCTTTATCTCTCTCGCCAATCTTGCTGACTTTGACATGTGTCTATCTGGGAATTTTACGACATCCAAGAGCAGTGAAGAATTCTCTCTCTTTCTTTCTCTCTCTCTCTCTCTCTGGGGAGGGTTAACTATTACCATGACCTTACAAACAGACTCAGGGAAGCCGCCACTGTCTAATGTTGGCCGCCCCGAATACGACACCGAGTGCTGATTTTGAGGCGGAGAATTTCATCGGATAAAGTTCGATTTCTCTGCTTCACAGGCGGGTCCGATTTTTTAAAATAGTTTTCGCTTCGTTAAAATACATTTTGTTACCGTTCAAATGAAAACTTGTCAAATAGATAGAGTTGAATGACAAAGTCATCATATCGTACATAAATTGCTTTAAAAGCTTATCATGAATTAAGTGTCTGGTAACTGGAATGGGTTCTTTCATATCAATCGGATTGTTCATCTATTTTGAGTACAAAGTATCATAACAAAGAGACATGTTTAGAAGTGCACTGTTTAAATCAACATTTTTTGTATTTATTTGAATTAATCAGTTAGCAATGTTTCAGCGTTCCTTCGCTTTTTGTTGAGACACTCATATCACATTGCTGAAAAATGCCACTAAGAAAACATATGCATGTATATAACCAAAATATATACTTAGAATTCTTAGCACTTTCTTCAAATATCATTTTAAAAAACTTCAAGGTGGATTTAGGTCATATAATATTTTTCAAATTGTAAACACACAAGATAAGGTCGCTAGGATATACAGGATATTTTGAATTGACATAAGGAGACACAAAACGCGGTTCCTCTTGTCCTGCACAAGGTCAGCAAAGTTTATCCTCCCGCTGGTGTGAAGACCCAGCGAATTCAACAGAATGTAGCCTCCCGCTGTGCCGACCAAGAAAGTGATCTTACAGGTGTTTGTAATTATTTAATCAAAGACCTCCCTCTTTGCTGAGCTTCTAGCACGGAATTATTCTGAAATTCTCAGATATTGCTGAATTTTACGTAATTTACATTACGTTGCGATGTTCTAATGAAACATGCTCCTGGAAAGTGACTTATAACTCAATGAATATAAATATATATCTTTTCAGTTGAATAATTGGCAAATTTAGAAGCAATTATTAAAAGTTTTTACGTAAAAAAAGTATGTACCTTACAAAAATACGATTGAAATGAACTGACTGAGCACCCACAGGAATGTTTATGACGCTATATCTTATAAATAAGAAACTTTTGAGAGGCGGGTATGACGCATCTTACATGGAGGTCAATGTGCTGCTGAATGTTTGTCTATTCTTAGGACAACTTCTGATATTTTATGTACATGAATGATGTAGTTATTTCTTTTTTATTTATTCGCCGTCGCATCAAATCCAACAGTTTGAGTAAAATATCAAATTTGAGAATAAATCGATGGATTAATTTTTATTCATTTAATGAAAATGATGTTTATTTAAGATATGCATTAAACGGATGCATAATCTTTTCCCCACACAAAAAACAGAATTGTTTCTGATGCTTTTGATAAAGATTCGCACATACGAATGCGTTCTGTCCGCTGCCACTGTATTTTTCAGAGTTACATGTATATGTATGTCCGCTGGTACATACATGAACAGTGTATAGTATTGAATTAGAACCCCCCCCCCCCTCCTCCCATCATCCTTGGGAATATAGAAATATACCAGTATAGTATAAAACACTCTCTCCTACCGTTGCCACCCCAAATGTTTAGTTCTATGTACATGCACATTTTTCACATACATGTACATGTGTATTTCCCTTTTTAAAACCAAAAATCCTGCATTCGCGCCTGAATAGAGAGAGAGAGAGAGAGAGAGAGAGAGAAAGAGAGAGAGAGAGTTCACATAATTTTGTTACTTTCGCTGTTAGTTAACTACTGTATGACGTGCTGATCATTTATCTATACTTATTAATTGAGACTTTTTGCCAATAGCAAAAAAACAAAAAACAAAAAAAACAACAGCAAAAAAAAAACACCAGTTGCAATGTTCATGAAAGTATCTTAAAATCTATATTACGACATGTCCTAGATGTAGGATGTCGTAGGACATATCTTATGACCACTCTAAGACGAATCATAAGGAGTAAACCGAAGCTGTCTTATGTATACTAAATCAATTATTCTTAGATTGACCAAATCTCCTATTAAACAATGAAATATCAACAAAATATAATGTGAAAAAGTATTTGAGCATTGTGAATGTTTATCATAAGCATACTTGAATATTAAGCACTTTCATTTTCAAAGATTTCTAATGTGTTATTTTATTCACCAAGGACGATTAGAACCATTTTAACAACAGCTTGGACTTTGGGTAGCTGTGTCAAACGATAATGTGACGTAGGCCTGTTTATTTTAATGTAGGGCTCTTTGAAATTGACAAGATTTGCCTGGCTTTTCAGCTAAGACTACGCGATCGGTGTGTATTTCGCGTGAAACCATTATCATTTTTTAACTTGTTTTGACACAAGAAATAGATAGTTTCGTCCTACTGAAAGTCCAAGGCCTTAATAAAATGGTTCTGTTATCGTTTTTGGCTTGGTTTTTGATCACTCATTACATTTACAACGTTAATACGTTTAGTAAAATACGTGCCTTATATATTTTTATCATCGCTAATTTTAAATATCAGCGAGCCATGGTCACCTTACTTAGAATCAAATTCTCCGCGACAGAGAGTTTCCACCATCATAGAAGGTAATGGTACAAAATCGAACTCATGTAATTCCATCGTGGGGATCGGAGGGGATAGATAGGGGTTTTCAAAGCAGAAAAATAGGAATGGTTTCTGCATAGTGTATAAACTTTCAATTCTTCACGTGATCTGATATTTAAAATTATACTTGTTTCTTGCATTTCTTACCCAGGTAAATATAGACAATAGTGTGTACATGCATGTACATGTACATGTATATACATGTATGAATACATGTCATAATACTTATCATGTTTATATCAAATTTAAATTGCGTGTATTGTTTTCTCACACCATAAGATTATTTGGATCTATAAATGTTATTTTCGATCATATATAATTTTCCGCATATTAGTTTTTTTTTAATAAAATGGAAATTTGCAAAAGGCTTACTTCGATCTACATGTAAATATTAGACAGGTAATCTTCTTAAAATTTAGAAAACGGATTTTGTACTCAATGTATGTAACACAAGTTATGCGTGGATTGGGAAGAATGAATTTAATTTGAAGACAATCACACAGTAAAGTTACTGAAACTAGTGCTCGGAACCTCCACCCACCTTTTGCAGACATACAAATTTAGATATGATCAATAAAATTGTCCTTGTTACAAACCCTGAAACGTTATACTTTCCCATTTTTTGTGTGTTCACCGTGCGCTCATAGTGCGCTCAATGTGCGTTCACTTGCGCTCTCCGGTCCGCTCCGTTCGCGCTCACCGTTCACAATTAAAGCTCGCATAGTGCGTTCTCTGTGCGTTAACAAAGCGCTCACCGTTTGTTCTGAGTTCACTAATCGTTCAGTCAGTTTTCATTCGGAACTCCAAAATGAAAGAAACGGTCTTTGCATGCGAGACACAGCAAAATGCAGAGGTTGTTGAAAATAAATTCTAAAAAGTTCGTCTTCTGCCTCATATGACATTTTATACAGCTAAAATTGTCTTTATACGATAGAGAGCTCCACAATTATAAAAAGGCGAAGGCGAAAGTGCGAAGACGCGAAGGCGAGAGTGCGAAGTTTGTGAAGGCGAAGAGCGATAGTAGTATCGCTCCTTCGCCTTCGCAACTTCGCACTTTCGCCTTCGCATCTTCGGGCTTCGCCATCGCATCTTCGCACCTTTGCTCCTTCGCGATCGCAGCTTCGCACTTTCGCATACGCAACTTCGCACTCTCGCATCTTTGCCATATAGGCGAAAGTGCGAAGGTCCATGTGGCCCCATCGGAACACCATAATTTTGTCCTTATTACCGACGAAATACAATGTAAAGAAAATCTCCGAGGCACTCCAAATATATCGTTTCTTTTGCGTTCACAAAGCGTTCACATATCGTCCATCGTGCGTTCACCGCTCACTTTCCGCTCCGTTTGCGCTCTGCGTTAGCTCATCGATCATTAGCGTTCACCAAATTCCGTTCAGTGTGCGCTTACCGTTCGCTCAGAGTGCGTTCACCGTTCACGTGGGAAAGTAGAAAGTTTCAGGGACTGTAACACCCCCCCCCCAATCCAACCCCCCCCCCCCCCCCGCGCTATGAAAATATGTACCGCGCGACGGATTGGTTGTCCGCCTTATGCATAATTTGTAAACAATACACAAATGGTGTGATACGTCTTTATGCATATGGATAAATTATTTATGCACAAAACGGGGAAGATGAAGGGGAGGGGGTGACCCCCTATCCTGATTTTTTTTTTCGAAACAGTATTTTATCTGAAGTTCTTATTTGGTGAATGATAAAAATAAAAGGGACCTAAATCACAATATTTTGAGATACAATGCATAAAATATATACCCACTTACTGGTTTGATATAAAAAAAAAATATTTTTAAAAGTCAGCTGCATAAAAAGAATTATGGCCACGTACATTACATAAATCATGAATTGAGATTTTTCAACCCTATCCTCTCCTATAACTTTTCATTTTGCAATTGCGTTAATGTTATTTTAATTTTAAGAAATATGTTAAGAAAGTTATGAAAAAAAATTGGACACGATATGTACAAAATTAACTAAATATTCAAGAAATTAAAATATTACGCATTTCATCATATCAATGTGTAAGTGCTACATGTAATATTTGAGCTTGTGCGGGATATCATCTAGTTTTAATGCAGGGACTTAGTATCGGGGGGGGGGGGGGGTGTTTTTTCGCATCAATGATTTTTTTTAAAATTACATATAAAAAATAGAATTTTGGGACCATGTAAAAAATAGAATTGAAAATAAGGAAATGAACAGTAAAATCCACGGATTGGGATTTCACAGTTACAGCACCTCCTCAGTCTCCATCACCACAGAGGACGTAGCCACCGCCTCAGTTACCATCACAACAGAGGATGCCACAGCTATCAACTTCACCCCAGAGGACCCAGCCATCTAGACCCATGCCAGGCACTCCAACTCTAAGGCCACCAGCACCAAGGGCTCCGGCTCCTCCGGCTACATCTGGGATCCCTGCAGCTGGACGTCCTCCAGTACCTCCACGAGTGACAGTCCATCTGGCACCGTACAATGGACTGTCATCCGTTGTCCAGTGGTGGCTGAACTTCCTGTCGTATGTTCAGCTATATCAGCTAACAGACGACCAAGCTATTAACATATTACCATTCTACTTCACAGAGCCGGTAAAACATTGGTTTTACCAACTTGAAGCCAACGCTAGGAGCTCCCTATCCCAATTTAAACTGGCCTTCTTCTCCAGATTCAGGAAGAATGACAAAGACCTGGATCTGGATGACATCAAACAAGGTCAGGAAGAGGATATTGATTCCTTTCTCTTCAGGCTACAACAGGCAGCTTCTGACCTCAACATCACTGAAGTTGAACTGACCAAAAAAGCAGTCAAAGGGCTCCGGCAAAACATCAGGGGCCATGTATACATGAGAAAACCGAGGACCATGGAAGATCTACGACAGGAGGCCAAGCTGGTGGAGCGGGGACTCAACATGTCCAACCCCATAATCTAAGAGAAGAAGAGAGTACACAAAAAAGGATTTATATGTAGTATAATAAAAATCAAACTCATCGTGCTCCCAGTTGAGTTTTTTTTTAAAGAAAAAAATATTTAGATTAATATCAACTTATTCAAATCAATGTTTTGGATCTGCATGATTGGATTAATATACATATTCAAACAATTTATTTCAAACTGAATACTGTCAATCTGAACAAGTGGTTGCCTGTCTGGCTAATAATCTGCTATAAATGATTATCAATCACAGAATCTTCAGATTCATTCTAATCTAATTACTTTTTTTTCAATTTCTATTACCACTATCTTATGTACACAAAATTTCTCAAAAACTCCATTAACCAATAATACAACATGTAATCTTGTACATTCTATAATCTTCCTACTTTGTTTTCAGGAGAGGGTTCATACATTAAACTTTTCAATAAAATATGCTTTTAATAAATTCACTTTATTTCAAAAGCATCATTTGCAACACAAATACACTATCCTGTACGTGTAAATAAATCATCGTCCATTGCTCTGTTTACTATGTAGCCGATAGCTGACTATGTCATCTTTGACGAATAACGCACAGGGGTTTCTTATCTCATTAAAGATCGGCAAAACTCGGAGATCTGTTGCAGCTGGGATTTTCAGCCCATCGTATAATTAGCAAAGACTATTTTTCTGCATTTAGGAGACCAACGAAATCTTGCAATATTGCAAAAAATCTGTGTGTTCTTATCTGCTGCTAGTCAAATAGAAAAATTGTTATAAACTGATTTATATTTATCATAGAAAATGTTTTTAGAAGAAAATTATTTTGTGTCACCTGTCCTTTATGTACAAATTTATAAACATTAAACAGCCATATAAAACAAGCTTACAGGGATTCGAGAGTAAATTCATTAAATAGAGAAATTGAAATTTATTTTTCCAAATGAATATTTTTCAGATAATTTGTTCCACGACAAAGTGTATATTACTTCAGTCGTACATGTAGAAGTGTTGCACATTTATATATTCGAGGAATGAGCCCTGATAACAATGAAGGAAATGTGTAAATTGCGGTGTTTCAACACTCCTGATTATGGCAAAATATTAATAATATATGATCTGACAAAATATGTATAAAAAAAATCCCAACAGAAACTGTCTGAAGTAAAATGAATAATCAGGCACATTCTTAGGTTAAATGAAGAGGAAAAGGGGTGTTAAATACTTGCCATGGGACGTTGAAAAAAGTTGATCAATTCAGAGTCAAATAACTATTAATTTTGTGTAAAAATCGGAGATACATAAATTATAAGAGGTGTGATATAGTTGGAAAAAAGAAAAATAGAGCGCTCCCATAGATCCACCACTAGCCTTGGCATTAAATTGAACACGTGATAGTATCGATAGACCTGGAATAAATTCGACAGTCGCCATGTTACACCAGAGGTTTAATGCCATGTTTGTGATGAAGGAACTGATGGGAAAGAGATGAAACGTAAGAAATTTGTAAATATATTTAGTATCATAAAAATTAACAGTTTTATCAGTCGTCGAGTAAAACAACTAATCTACAAAAAAGGTCAGAATCAAAAACTTTAACACTATTTGTGTCCTACTTTCAGTTTACTGGATTTTGCTGAAGTTATATCAGTTATTTTGTGTAAAAAGTTTTGAAATCTTATTTTGATAATTTGATTTCTGTTTTGCAGAATCAATAAATATCCGTTACGGTACTTGACCATGGACCCTCGACGTACCGCCCAGGATGTGTTACGGTGTGATCTCTGTGAGACACCGGTTGCCCCTATGTACTGCGACATTTGCCTGATACATCTGTGTAAAGCATGTGTGGGGGAACATCTCTCCGAGTTTGACAAAGAACACAAAATTGTACCATTTGAAAAGCGGGGATCTTCAACTAAATGCCCAAATCATTCTTTAAAAATATGTGAACTTTACTGTGAACAATGCGACATTCCAATATGCGTGCAGTGCACTTCTTCCACACAACATCAAGGTCATACATTTGTCTACATAGTGAAAATTCTGGAAAAACAGAGGTCAGTTTTACAGAAAGATTTACTAGAATTAGAGAAGTTTATTTACCCCAAATATCAAGAGATTGCATTAAGTATTCCGGTTCAGAAAAGTACCCATAATACAACTTCACAGAAGATTGCCTCGGATATCAGCAAACATGGAGAAGAAATGCACAGACAAATAGATGTAATTATCAAGAAACTAAACTCTGATCTTGATGAAATGGACTCCAAATACTTGGCTGCCTTAAATAAACATGAAGATGAAATCAAACACATGCTATCGGATATCACACAGACAATTGCAGATCTGAAAAAAATGTTAAATTCCGATGACGTCGGCCTTGTCTCTGCCTACAAATCCAGAAACGCGGAATTCAGAAGATTACCACCTAAACTGACGGTAACTTTACCAAGCTTTTCTCCCCAGAAAATTGACAAACAACAAATATCTGCACACTTTGGCTCTCTATCAGAATTATCTATCGAAACAAAAGAACAAAACTACACAATGGATTCTTCGAGTACTGTGCACTCTACACCAAAGAGGTCCCTTATTGATGTGCCACAGATCATCACAGAGATAAAAACCGATTATAAATATGCTGAAAATGTGTCCTGTCTGAGTGATGAGGACATCTGGATTCGGGGTAACAGCAACATTTTGAAACTGTACAACCTCCAGAGAGGGCTACTGAAGTCTTTCAAACCCAAGTCAGGTCACTGTGCAGATGACATAGCAGTGACAGGAAACGGGGATCTCGTATATACTGATGAAAGAAATAGAACTGTGAACATTGTGAAGAAAAAAAAAATAGAGACAGTGATCACACTACAGGGATGGATACCTCGCGGTGTCTGTAGTACCTCCCGTGGTGATATCCTGGTTGCTATGAACAATGATAATTGGCAAACACCATCAAAAGTTGTGCGTTATTCTGACTTCACTGAAAAACAAAGTATACAGTACAATGACAATGGACAAGCTCTCTATTCATCATTTAATTTTGCTAAATACATCAGCGAAAACAGGAATCTAGATATATGTGTGTCTGATTGGGGAGCACGTGAAGTAGTGGTAGTCAACCAGGCAGGCAAATTCCGATTTACGTACACTGGTCTTCCCTCTTCTGCAAAGAAACCATTCTATCCATATGGCATCACTACAGACAGCCAAAGTCATATCCTGATAGCAGATCTTGGCAACCACGATATCCACATTGTCGATAGAGACGGCCAGTTTCTCCGATTTATTGACAACTGCCATTTGGAGAATCCTTCCGGTCTATGTGTAGACACACAAGACAATCTCTTTGTGGCTGATAGCAAAACATGTAAAGTAAAGAATATTCAATATTACAAGTAATCATAGTGTTCATATTTTCCAAAAGCATGTTAATTGACCAGGAATATACATATTGAACGCAAAAAACGACAATGAATATGTTTAAGTTTTAAACATGTCAGCACATAGTTATGCTAGTGTAAACGTACTAGTATACTAAACCGTATGATCAGGCTTGTTGTAATAACTAATGTGTTATCGTGTGCTTCTTTTCATCAGTTTAATTGACTAAACTATCCACCCATTTATGATTTATATATTACTAGTCAACATATTGTATAAAAAGAATAATATATTGAAAAATGAAAGTTTTTAATAAGTTATTAATTGTTTTATTACATAAGTTGTGGTTTGATGCTCTTAGCCATACATTTTTTTCAAGTAAGATAAAAATAAATAAGCTGAGTATAATTATCTCTAACCTAAGTACATGTAGTTTGATAAAAAAATTTCATGAAGCCTTGATATCATATCAATTATTTTCAAGATTAAATTTAACTGATTTACCTGTTAATTTTATAGTACTGCCATAAATAGTTCATTGAAACAACATTTTAAAAAGATTGTCATAATTTCTTCTCTTTCTTCAAAAGTCCAATTTTCTCTCTATGTGAAAAATGTAAATGAACTGAATATGTTTTATATAACTTTGTATAACATTCATGCATGCCTTAAATCTTATTTTCACGCATTACATCAATAAAACAGTTTCAATAAAGAATTGTGACAACCCCTGTGTTTTTGTATTTTTTGTACAATGAATGCTTAAAACATGTCAATGAGTATATTGGTTATACATGTAGAGGGTTGTTCTGCTTTTCGGTAGATATTTTTGGTCACCTGTACTTTAAAAGGTCTGCACATTCAACATATTTTGGATCATTTATCATACAGTGTGTTTAATAATTTGCAGAACATTTGTTTATTTTATGCGATATTCAAAATTTTAAAAATGACTAATAGTTTTAATTTTTTTTCTTCATTAATAAGATTTTTTAATCTTTAATTATTTGAGTAAAAATGTGAGACTTTTAAAAAATTATATTGCTGGTTGAATTTTTGTGCATGAAAACTACGTCGTATTAGGACAAAAAAGTCAACATTCAATTTTTTTTCTACCTTTATTTTTAATCATTTTTTTCCTATATGCTCGATTCGGAAGTAATACAATATCTCTGTAAGTTGCACTTTGAGGACAGAAACTTAAGGTCAATTTAAATGCTTAAGCTATGTGTGTAGATTACTAAAAATACTTTCGCAAAAAACCTTTTAGACTTTTTTAATGCAGGGAACAACCTTCAAATGTGAGTAGTAATAATAATCCACGGACTTGATAGTATTTTGCTTATATAATTTTTGTATCAAACTGAATGATTGTATTTCGTACGATCAAACCTTTATGATAATGAAACCAAATATTTTTATAAATGTTTTATATATTCATGTTTTCATTAATATCTTTATAATATATATATATATATATATATATATATATATATATATATATATATATATATATATATATATATATATATATATATATATATATATATATATTTATATATTTATATATATATATATATATATATTATTTAGTTCAAATGAATGCATATTTTCATCTTCAAACGTTTCGTTTATATACTGTTGAAATATGGAAGAAGAGCGTGAAGATTTCAGTCTCTTCTGTTTCTATATGAATTACAAACGCATTTTTTCAGAAAGGAGTAATAAATACCTATCTAGTGAATATCAATTTATTGTTGTTATATTAAATCCATATAATATCGTACTAATGAATATTTTATAGAATTTTTTTTCATTAAGCTATAGAGGTTTTTAATTTATGCAGGCAAATAAAAGTTAGTTCTCCTGTGTTTACACCAGGATATGGACAGATAAGGCATCACCATGTGATATCATAAGCTAAGTAGTGAAGTAGTTGGGGCTATATATGGACGCCGTACGGAGTATTATCAACTATTATAATCTAAAAACCATTAGAAAAGAGGGGGCTATTCACCTGATCCACATATTCCAACTATTATTTACAATTGCAAATATGTTTATTAATACCAAATTACAATATAATAATCAATTATGATAATTATTTATTTATCTACAATATATAAAGAAACTTTTTACAAATTTAATGCCTTATTATGCATTCTAATATTTTGAAACATGTAGCTTACACTGAAGCATATTACAACTATTAAAATAAGCGTGGTTGTTTCTCTTGTTATAAGCGGTGTGTTGTTGCAACGCTGTAATTGTCCGACATTATCATTTGTAGCAAAAACTCTGTAAAGAAATTCATTACAGAGACGTATATGAAGACACTGAATTAATAAAAACAACATGCCCCCTCAATATGTAGGGTATGAACAACAAACAGACACGAAAGCTTAAATAAAATCAAAAGTAAATTTACATAATAGAGAAATGTTCTTTTTCAGTAACTCTCAAAAAAGTGTCAATCCTTCAGCTGTGTTGTACCAGATCTATATATTCGCGGAGAGAGCGTATGATATGAAGAGAGGGGTGCCATTTGCGGGTATTGTCACACTTGATTGGAGAAAATATTAAATCACCTAACAAAATATGTCTATAAAGACAACTGAATAAATTAAAAAAACCTTATAAAAGACAATGGGCTACGTCAAGAAAAAGGAGTGTCAGTTTTTTAAGACGTTGAATAAACGCGAACAATTTACAGTTACATGTATAAAGATAACTATTTTTTTTTGTGTAGAAATCGGAAAAATTATCAGGGGTGCGACGCCATATCTTCCAACTTTGTAAAGTTGGCCATTTTAAAAGAGGAAGTGGGACACCTTAATGATCCACCCCTATCTTGGGCTTTTAAATTTAACACGTGATACTATCATTACCGTCTTTCTTGGAAGACGGTATAAAGAGTTGAAATAATTTACAGTCTCCGGGCTGTGCACTTCCTCTCCTTTGTGATTGGTAGAAAATACATGATGTGAAAATTTACATTTATTTCATTGGTTGATATACTGTTCGGCACAAGGGAGATAATTTTCTCATGATTGATTTTACGTACGACTTAACAATTTCGTAGATTTCAAATCTAAAAAAGTGAGAAAACGAAAGAACAAGAAAAATGGCTCTTAGTGAAATTCAGGCTTTCATTTTTCTGTTAACTATTTGAAAGCAATATTCTGTAACATCTCTTAAAATAATTTGTTCTTTTTGTTTTGATTATACAAATACCAATAAAATTTGATGCGGTATGGCTAATATCAGTAAACAAGTTTGTATATTAGATACGGTGGAACTAATATCAGTAAAAATGAATGATACTAAATGCAGTTGTATTAACTTTGGTTTTATTACAGTGATACAACCCTTCCTAAGATCTCATTTTACTTACTACAGTCTATTTCAAATAAATAACACGCTGTAAATAATTTTCAATTTTAAGCACGCACGCTTAAAAGGGACATGTTTTTAAAAAAAGTTCGGCACACTATTGCATGGAGAAGAAGGCGACATTTATATAAAAAATAATTAAATTGTCTTTGATATCTTATTGCTGTTAAGAGTTTGCTCTAAAGACGGTAAGCTTTTTAAAAAAAGCTAAACTTGTTAGATATGTCAGTCATGTAACAGTAGAAAGATTGCAGCCATGTTTGTGATTCAGGATCCGGAATTTGTGTGGAAGAGATAAAACGTAAGAATGTTGTATTAATTCATCACAAAATAGACCGTTTTATCAGTAAATAACACGTTAAGATAAAAATTGATCGATAAAAAAGGTCAAAATCGAGAACTTAAACATATTTGCGTCCTACTTTCATTTTACTGGTTTTTGCTGTAAGTTATATCAGCTTTTGGTATAAAATGTTCTGAATTCATAACTCGATAGTTCATGATTTCTGGGGTTTTTTGCAGAATTCTCAATAAACACCCGTTACAGTACTTGACCATGGACCCTCGTCGTAGCGCCCAGGATGTGTTACGGTGTGATCTCTGCGAGACACCTGTTCCCCCTATGTACTGCGACATTTGCCATATACATCTGTGTAAAGCATGTGTGGGGGAACATCTCTCCGGGTTTGCCAAAGAACACACAATTGTACCCTTTGAAAAGCGGAGATCTACAACTAAATGACCAAATCATTCTTCAAAAATATGTGAACTAAACTCGGAACAATGCGACATTCCAATCTGCGCGCAGTGCGCTTCTTCCACACAACATCAAGGGCATACATTTGTCTACATAGTGAGATATCTGGAAAAACAGAGGTCAGTATTGCAGAAAGATATACAAGAATTAGATAAGTTAATTTTTCCGAAATATCAAGAGATTGCATCAAGTATCCCGGTTCAGAAAGCTATCCTTAAAACATCTTCACAGAGGATTGCCTCGGATATCAGCAAACATGGAGAAGAAATGCATCGGGAAATAGACGTAATTACCAAGAAACTAAAATCTGATCTTGATGAAATGGACTCCAAATACTTGGCTGCCTTAAATAAACATGAAGATGAAATCAAACACATGCTATCTGAAAAAAATATTAAATTCCGATGACGTCGGCCTTGTCTCTGCCTACAAATCCAGAAATGGTGAATTCAGAAAATTGCCACCTAAAATGACGGTTACTCTACCAAGCTTTTCTCCTCATAAAATTGACAAACACCAAGTATATAAACAGTTTGGCTCTCTGTCAGAATTATCTATTGAAACAGAAGAACACAACTACACACTACGCACTGAGCACTCTCCAGTGCGAGAGAGGTCCCTTCTTGATGTTCCACAGATCGTCACAGAGATAATCACCGATTTTAAATATGCAAAAAATGTGTCCTGTCTGAGTGATGAGGACATCTGGATTCATGGTACCGACAACATTTTGAAACTGTACAATCTCCAGAGAGGGCTACTGAAGTCTATCAAAATCAAGTTAGGTCACTATGCATCGGACTTAGCAGTGACAAGAAGTGGGAATCTAGTATATATTGATGAACAAAATAAAACTGTAAACATAGTGAAGAATAAAGAAATACAGACAGTGATCACACCACTACAGGGATGGAGACCTCGAGGTGTCTGTAGTACCTTCTCTGGTGATATCCTGGTGGTAATGGCTAGTAATGAAAGAAAAACACCATCAAAAGTTGTGCGTTTTTCTGGCTCCACAGAGAAACAAAGTATCCAGTACGATGACAAAGAACAACCTCTCTATTCATCAGGTAGTTTTACTAAATACATCAGCGAAAACAGGAACCTAGATATATGTGTATCAGACTATGAGGCACATGCAGTAGTGGTGGTCAATCAGGCTGGCAAACTGCGGTTTACTTACAATGGCAACCCATCTACTACCAAGGTATCGTTCTATCCATATGGCATCACTACAGACAGCCAAATTCATATCCTGATTGCAGATCTTAACAACAACCGTATCCACATTATCGATAAAGACGGACAATTCCTCCGATTCATTGACAATTGTCATTTAATGAAACCATACGGTTTATGTGTAGACACCAGAGACAACCTCTTTATGGCTGAGAATAATACACGTAAACTAGAGCAGAGCTCGTGGCAAAGCCACGAGTAGGTCTTCCGTTGTTGCTGCGAGATGAAAATTTATGTGATTTGGTGTCAAACGATTATAATGACTAATGACTAAAATTTCACTTCTGCTTTTGTTATAAAAACATGCTGTGATTGAAAGCCTGTATAAAGACAGGAAGAAAATGTTTTAGGAAAACTATTTGTCGAACACAGTTTGTGTTATTGTTTTGAAAACTCTTTAAGGCCCTGTCACACAAAGTTGCGTTCCCAGTGCGTGTTCACGGCGTTATTAATGGATTAATGGAATCGCCGTAGGATCGCAAGAAAAATTCAGAAAGGCGTTCTTACAGAGCTCCCAACTACGTTTCCACAGAGTTCTACTTGGCGATTGACTGCCCTCTAGCTGGGTATCCGCCGAGCGCTCATGACGTGCTAGGAATTTTTACCGCGCATCCACAGCGTGCTCTGCGCGCTGACTGCGTGCACATGCGCTGTTGGAGACTTTACGGCGCTGTCATGGCGACCTTTCTCCACTTCTACGGCGTGTTTATCGGAACGCAGAGCCACGGCGCGTACTTTGTGCATGTTCAAAGTACGCGCCGTCGCATGGCGTTCTAAAATGTTCTAGGCTAGGATATCCCACCGCGGCGAACGAAGATGCCGTTGAGTTGTTACGGCGCTGTAGAAGACTCTAATTCGTTTACCATGGCGTTTTACATAATTCAATTACGCAGCGGGATCGCTGTGAGGACGCAGCTCCAGTGTGACAGGGGTTTAAACAATGAGAAGTTTAATGGCGAGTTAAATTTTTCAGGGTAGCATGGATTGTTATATGTTACACGTACTCATGATTCATGTAAGGAAATGTAATAAAAACGTGCATAAAAACACGTAACTTCTGTAAATAAATCTTTCTAATTTTTTGAAGACTCTGTGCAAGTTTGAATTTGTTTCGTGCTGTCAAAATTGGGTAAATAGCCAAAATTGATGGCATCTATGAAAATTTATTCAGGGCTGATATTATTTGATAATACGAGTAGACTTGAACATTTAAAATGATAATCAGCTATCTAAGATCATCGGGAGAATTTATGCATAAGTGAGCGTCTAAAATTTTCTTCTCATATACAGACACCGCTATGTAACGTAAAATTTGATATTAACATTATTTACAGAAATGAATATTACTTTTCCCTACAATGCAATAATATTCAAAATCCCTATTTTAAGTCAGTTTTTTCTCCTTTATCGGATCAACAGTTATTCTCTCGGAGAAAGTTTACGTATGTATTTAAAAAAAAAAAGGAGAAACTTCAATAAAAATAAGCGGAAAATAATGGTGTTACGGTTTTTATTTTCAGTTAATTTAATTAAATGTGACAAAGGCGCATATTCGGTCGGATTTTTGGTAACATGTACATGATGCAAGTTCCATGTTTGTTTTTTGTGGGTTTTTTTTTTTTTTTTTTTTTTTTTTTTTTTGCTTTTCTCTGCTTTATCATAAAGATATATTAAAAAAAAACTACGTACATGTCACAAGCAATATTTGCCTTCTCTATTTATCTTGTATTTTAATAGATTGGGTAATCATTGTCAGGGGCGGATTCAGGATTTGTAGTTAGGGCGGGGGGGGGGGCGGTGATAAAATTATTGAGGCAGGGGGTCTGGGGACCGCCTTGAGGCCCCCCGTGGGTCCCGGGCAAAGCCCTGGTGGGGGCCCAGGGGGCGAAGCCCCCGGAAGCTCCTGGGTTTTCATGTATTTTGAAGGTAAAACCAGGCTCAAAATAGTGGTATTTTTCAGTTATGTACACTTTACACAAAAGCCTTTTACATATATATAACAATTTGACACATATTGTTACTTATACTTAATACCTGTATTGGATTAAAAACAAAAAATGTTGGGCATTTATGAACTCCCAAAATTAACTAGGTTATCAAAGTTACAACATTGTAATGTCGTTACGGTATCCGACCCCCTATTAGCTGTTAGAAATATCTGATGCATCAAATCTTCAATATTCTTATATTAAAATAGTCTATTTACCTAGAAAAAAATTCAAAAAATATACAGTTATTCAGAAATGTCTGCTTGCGTCGCAATATGGAAATGACAGCGCAGTCTACACTTGAAACAAAACTGCTGGGATTTCCAGTCGTTTCTTGGTCGAAGCCCCAAGTTCAGGGCCCTGGGGAATTTGTTGCAGCCACCATAATGAAATGACCAACACTGCTTGTTTTAAACACAGTTTAATTGGTTTGTTATCAGAACCTGTCAACATGCATTAGGATTAGATGTTTATAGATGTTTATAGAGCAGCAGAATTACAGTCAGCATAGCACAGCTAATGTATCGATGAGGTGTAATATTGAGTCAGGCATAATTATAAATAAAGTGAAACACAAAATCTAACTTTTCTATGTAAAATTTATCAAAATCATCTACAGTCATGCATACTTTGAAAATTTTAGGGGGGGGGGGCGATGATTTCTATGGCGACCACCTGCATAGCATAATGTAGTCGTATTTCATAACATCTTATCCCAAGAAAACATTACATTTGACTTAAAACTTTTAATTATAATATATATTATTCTGTTCATAACTATATATAATAGAAGTTTAGCGTGTTCGACATGTTAATTTATTATAGCCACGTTCTCAGATTACGATCCCGCACCTTTAATGTGAAAATGAAAGTCTTGTTGTTTGAAAATTGACCACTTTGAAGAAAGCACCCTTCGAACTGTTGATGAATTACATAACAATTGATGATAAGCTTGGGCTATATATGTTCTGAGCTGTTTGCGCTGTTCAAAGTGACACAAGATTTTCGGTAGCACGTAGCGATTGAATTTACACAATAAAGAAAGTTGAAATTTACAAAGACTGTCCGAATAAAAAAACGGGTGGGAAAGAGAAACACGCTCAGGAGAAAATGTTACACATAAGAAGTCACTATCAAATGATTTTCGACAGATCTGGAATTTAAAAAAAAAGAGAGCACTTGGCAGCGGGACGGTGGGAGGGCAACACAGAAATAAGTTCGTTTTCACAATGAAACTAACGACCATGTAGAAACAATACAGAAGTTATTAATATGTGACCGATAGAATCTAAACAAAACTTGTTTCAAAACTCATGTGAATATTCTTTAAAATAATCACCGAATGCCTTAATTCAGGGCATTCTCTTATTGTGTCAGCACCTACCGCAAAATTTGATTTGATTTTTTCAATTACCTTGTACGCTGTCGTATAAGTCAATGCTAAATCAACTGTACGAGTAAAATAAATTTATCGGGTCCGGGTGCGAATCTTGTGTATTAGATAACCGTTTACCGCTAGGTAGTGCAGCCGTGGATGATTTCCTCGGCCGCGGGCGAAGGATAGATTACATAAAGGTTTAACGCATACACACGCACAGCTCAGAACCTAGGAAGATTTGAAAAGGTTGCAATTTAATGACTAAATTCTATCAAATAGAAATTCTTTTTTTACTTAAAACCCACAATTGATATATATGTCTGATATTGCATTAGATTTAGAATGGCATTGCTTTTATTAATTAACTGAACGATTTCTTAATTGACACCCTATCGTTTAATCCAATTGAAGAATAAACCTTTATGTGTAATCAAAACTGAAATAATTCTTCAGTTCGCAGCTAGATTAACTCATATATGAGAGACGCAACTCTCGTGTATTAGATAACCGCTGACCGCTAGGTAGTCCAGCCGCGACCATGGTGACCGATTTTCTCGGCCGTGGGCGAGGGATAGCTTACGTAATAATACACATCTCTGATTCAAGGTGGATTTTAAATGCATGCAGTATGATATCTAAAATGTAATGCACAGAATTTTTTTTCAATAAGTATTTTGTGTTTTACTAGAAAAGAAAAAGAATGTGTTGTTTTTCGATTCTCGTCTTTAAGGATTGTGCACTATAAGAACTAAACAACAATGACTTTAACTTCTATAAAAAAAAAAGCATGTGTTCTAATTTTTTTTCTCATGAATTGAAGCCTCCTGTATAAACCATCATACTTTCTGTGGTAACTTTTTGCCAGTTTTACGCGCAAAGACTTTCGTTAACTTGCCAAATGAAAGCAGGTACATGTTAACATGTAAAGCTTTTTACACTCACACTACGCAAATCACTTACAAAATAACATTGTAACGACCTTTATGAGATCCCAACAAACAACTTTTCCAGCGACAGCAATATCGAAATGCTAACCGTTTTTGAGTTATTAAGCAAAATCTTTTGAGGGCTACTGGCCCTTAATTTAAGGGACCAGCCCTTTTTTATTGGTGTCAAATGAAAGCCCTTAACATTATGCACAACTTTTGTTCTATATGTATTTAAGAAATATTTCAAACTAAAAAGGTACGAAGCTAAAACATGAGAAAAATTTCGCTATTTTAAAAACATAGATTTCGATTGATTAATTCGAGTGGAATAATTGGAAGAAACTAAAATAAAAAAATCAGAGGACAATATTCAAAGTGTCAATAATAAAGATTTTTAACTATAAATTATTTGCTACGGACCATTTCGGAGCCTTTGTCTGGAAACTAACGCCCCTAAAATTTTAGAAAAAGGGGAATAACTCAAAACCGGAAGTTGCGATTAACAGTAATTTTGCCGATTATTACTAGTTAATATATATTGTGTGTAAAATGAAATATACATACTGTGGTTTCATTAATATTCAAGGGTATCAATTTTCGTGGATGAAGTGAAAATCACATTTTCAAGGCTAGGAAAATTCGTGGCCAATCACCTTATCAGTACAAACTGTTAGTATAACTTGCGCTTTAATGAACATTTTATTTCATGGATTAACTTAACAACGAAATACATGAAAATTGGTATTCAACGAATATTGATGAAACCACAATATTAAAAAGTTTTAAAATGCTATTGTTTTTTTTAATTACATTATTCATAATCACGAAGGAAAATGTTCATTTGGAACAAAACACAATTAATCAAGATATAGTAATGCCCCTTCGACTGCATGAAAAAAAAACGCAGAACAAATCCAATGATGTATGCTACACGGACATATCCTTTTTCCCGAGGTAGATACAATGTAGTACGAATTAGCTCAAATTTATTTATTTTTACCTTAGATATTTTGATAAAATTTCTTGCATTTAGTCTTATTACAGTCTGAATTGTTTTAATTAAGATTTAAAATAATTTATTTACCATCCCAGTTATCGACATGATCAGGATCGTTGCAAAATTATTCAAATTGTACAACAAGACACGTTGTAAATATGTTGGTAAAGTGCTAAATTTCATCATATTTTCGTATTGTTTTATATTTCTGCCCTTTTTCTCAAAGAAACATTAGCCCTTTAGGTTGATCAAAGGATTATATTAAAGTTGATTTTTTTTTCAATATCAAATCCCTGTTTATTTGACATATTGCGGTTTACATATTGGTGTAAAAAAATAATTTTAAAACTTAAATAATTCAGAATGCTTATAGATTTCCTCTTCTGGTGCCCTTTTGATAAATTTCAACTCAAAAATTCACAGTCGTCTCAATTACAAGAGCAAGTTATACTTGTTACTCGGTTTGAAGCATAGTTTACATTTTGAGAATAAAGCTGTCAAAAGCGCGATTTTACATTTTACCAGCTGATAATTGTCGTAAATTAAAAATGTTAACTGACAAACGCCAATTTTACATTAAAACACAAGGTCAATTATTTAATAGGAAGAAAATCAAACTATTTAACTTTCGGATTCCCTAAGAATCAGTTTTCCAGAATTTGTACATTCACAGATAGGCGATATTAGGTTTATGATCGTTGTTTTTTTGGTTAATTTGTTAACCATCCAGCCTCCTTAGTTTAAGACGAAAGCACTACACCGGCTGATTGTAGCGTACGGTGTCCGTGCTACATTGGTCGCATGTAGTATCTATTATACGCATGCCCAATCTAGCTATGAGAGGAACATTGTACATGCACTGTACAATGTAAATCTATACTTATAAATTAAGACATTTTGTTAATAAACTACAAAAGCCTGCACCGTAGTACTTGGTTACACCTTTGGTATTTCAACACATGCGTGATGATGTCCTTAAGGAATAATTGAATATTATCTGATACATTATTTTTGTGAAATTAATCAAAAACCTACTTTCATTTTCGATAAAGAAGCTCGAAATAGCGTAAATGAGAGCAAGGTGGTGGACACGCTTAGGCGGATCAAAGTCAGGGGTAGTTTGCATCAAAATATTTTCTTGCAATGAAATATTGAATGATTACGTAAAGAGTGAATACATTTACTAAGGGCCTATTTAGAGAACACATAGAAGTTAAGATTTGACAAATGTTGAATAAATAAATTGAGTCAATTCGTTTCTTTAGATGGCGATTTTAGTTGTGATAAACATTCGCTTGCGAAGCATGACCTGGTCAGAGAATGGGATACAGCTTTTATGCTTCATGATTTTATGATGCAGTTTTCAGGTTTTTTTTAAATTCAATTTACTTAACATCTTTTATGCCGACTCTCAGGGAAGAAAAAATATAAACCATTATTTAAAAAAAAACAAAACAAAAAAAAAACTAAGTGCCTTGATTTTAAAATTAATCACTGTTATTTTCTGAACTATTTGATGTGGATGACTCTTAGTTTTTAATGCCCTTGTTTTCTTAATTTTAAGGGTCTCCAATTTGCATTTGTGTGTCATGATATGATGATTATTACCCATTTATTGTGTTGTGGGTCCTGCTCTAATATTAGTTGAAAAACTGTAATATTAGTATTGTTGTGGGATTTACAATGAAGAGAAAGTTATCTTCCTTGGGAGATAAATTGTTATTTTGATCTAGTGTTCAGTGTTTTTAATGTTTCATCTTTGTTTAAAATAAACAACATCAATCAACCAGACTTGATATTGAATTATTAGGACCCGACACTCTAAACCACACCTGATTGTTGCATCATGATAATATTGAAAAAATACATGTAGTTATAATGGTAGTTGTAGAGTGTTTCGGCGGTTAAGTGTTTAAAATAAACAACATCAATCAACCAGACTTGATATTGAATTATTAGGACCCTGTTTAAAATAAACAACATCAATCAACCAGACTTGATATTGAATTATTAGGACCCAATGTTTAAAATAAACAACATCAATCAACCAGACTTGATATTGAATTATTAGGACCCCGTTTAAAATAAACAACATCAATCAACCAGACTTGATATTGAATTATTAGGACCCGACACTCTAAACCACACCTGATTGTTGCATCATGATAATATTGAAAAAATACATGTAGTTATAATGGTAGTTGTAGAGTGTTTCGGCGGTTAAGTAAGCCTCATCAGGGGTCCAGATTTAATGTATCTACTGCAAGCGAGATTTTATCAAAAGATCTCCGATATTTTTGTGTTTGCTGTATGCAATGATAGGTTCCGTGTCAAATAACTGTTTGCAAGTTGAGTCCGTCTTCAAAATGTTCCAGTACTTTAATAAACGTTTTTTTAATCCTTTGATGCGGGGGTTGAATTGTGTAACCATGACGTGTGGATGCTTGAGTTTAATTTTTTCCTCTGTTTTACTCAGTAAGAGTTGCCTTTCTTTTCCTGAGATGTCGTCAATGATCGGATTTATTTCCTTTTCAGAGTAACCCCTCTTTAATAAGTGCCCTTTGAAGTCCTCTAAAGTTATATTGAGGGTGGATGGATCGTTTGTGTTTCTTGAATGCCTGATACATTCTCCTTTGATGAAACCTTTAAATACTGATGCGTTGTGAGCGCTATTTCTATGAAGGTATTGAAAATTATTCGTTGGTTTGATAAAGGATTTGATATCCAGTTTTTGACATTTGCTAAATCTTAGGCCTTTGTAGACCGTTGTATCAAGAAAATCCACGGATGTTTGAGAAATTTCAAATGTGAATTTAAGATGCCTGTGACAGTTGTTACTGATGTCAAAAAACTTAAGGATTTCTTCTTTCGATCCATCAAAAATGATAAATCCATCATCTCTAAATCTTCCGTGAAATAGTATTTTGTTAGAATACTGAAATTGAGATTCTATGTATCGAGTAATTTCGTACATTCTCATATCTGAAATTTCTGGCGAAGGTATTGCACCCATGCTACATCCTATAATTTGCTTGTAGTATTTCCCGTCAAATTCGAAGTAATTGTTTTCTAATACGCATCTGAGCAGGAAAATTAAATCTCCGACATCTGGATGCTGTATGTCTAAATTGCTCTTATTAGCGTTGGTGTACGCATGTTTAACAGCGTTAAGTAGTTCTTCAAATTCCATGTTTGTATACATACTGGTTACATCATAAGTGATCAGTAGCGCATCAGTAGGGAGTTGTAAAGATTCGATCTTATTGATAAAATCAGTTGTATCCTTGATATAGGTTGATTGTTTTTGTACAATTGGGATAAGAAAGTAATCACAATATGCCCCGATTTTTCTTGTTGGTGTATTGCATTGAGCAATAATTGGCCGTCCGGGGGGTAGCCGTCTGATGCTACATAGGTCATTAAGGAGGGCATTTCGGACGTTGTCCTGAATTTTGTGTATTTTAGGGAGCAGGTAGAAATTACCGCATTCAAGCAGCGGCTTTTGTTCCTTAAGAAATCGTAGAGTATCTTTATCTATGGAGCCCCTTGCGTGCATTTCAATAATTCTCTTTTGAATTAGGTCGTGCAAGTGTTGTAAGTCAGGTTTTTCTACTTGCATGTAATGTTTTGAAAGTAATTGACGCTCCGCCTCAGAGATATACTGATCTCTGTCCATTATAACTATAGTATTACTTTTGTCAGCTTTTTTTATGACAATATTGGAATTGTTCTTTAGCGAAGAGAGTGCGTTTCTTTCACTATTTACCAGATTATCTCTGAGTGTTTTGGTTGTGATAGACGACAATTCTAATTTCGTTTTGTCAATGTATTGTTCGAGCTCATTACAAGTTGTAGGGGGTTGATACCCATATCTGAAATTTCTGGCGAAGGTATTGCACCCATGCTACATCCTATAATTTGCTTGTAGTATTTCCCGTCAAATTCGAAGTAATTGTTTTCTAATACGCATCTGAGCAGGAAAATTAAATCTCCGACATCTGGATGCTGTATGTCTAAATTGCTCTTATTAGCGTTGGTGTACGTCTTGCCATTTTAATAGAGGAGTTTGAACTCCTCTATTAAAATGGCAAGACGTTTTAATAGGCGGAAAAAAGAATCTAAATCAAAACAACGAATCAAGCCTTACGCTGCAAACCTCAAAATTGACAAATCATGTCAAGATTTAGCAGAGGCACGCAAATTTGTCTTAAACCTATCCAGACATAAGCTCAATGACAACGAATACTCACTACTTGCCAAAGGGCTCAAATTTATTCCATCACCAAAACAGAAGAATATAAAGAGGCGTATTTTGAAAGATTTTGATGAGTTTGCAAGAAAATTAAGATGCAAATATCACTTTGATACCGGTGCGGTTTCAAAACTTCACCCATTTAGAAAATCGTCGGGGTATCAACCCCCTACAACTTGTAATGAGCTCGAACAATACATTGACAAAACGAAATTAGAATTGTCGTCTATCACAACCAAAACACTCAGAGATAATCTGGTAAATAGTGAAAGAAACGCACTCTCTTCGCTAAAGAACAATTCCAATATTGTCATAAAAAAAGCTGACAAAAGTAATACTATAGTTATAATGGACAGAGATCAGTATATCTCTGAGGCGGAGCGTCAATTACTTTCAAAACATTACATGCAAGTAGAAAAACCTGACTTACAACACTTGCACGACCTAATTCAAAAGAGAATTATTGAAATGCACGCAAGGGGCTCCATAGATAAAGATACTCTACGATTTCTTAAGGAACAAAAGCCGCTGCTTGAATGCGGTAATTTCTACCTGCTCCCTAAAATACACAAAATTCAGGACAACGTCCGAAATGCCCTCCTTAATGACCTATGTAGCATCAGACGGCTACCCCCCGGACGGCCAATTATTGCTCAATGCAATACACCAACAAGAAAAATCGGGGCATATTGTGATTACTTTCTTATCCCAATTGTACAAAAACAATCAACCTATATCAAGGATACAACTGATTTTATCAATAAGATCGAATCTTTACAACTCCCTACTGATGCGCTACTGATCACTTATGATGTAACCAGTATGTATACAAACATGGAATTTGAAGAACTACTTAACGCTGTTAAACATGCGTACACCAACGCTAATAAGAGCAATTTAGACATACAGCATCCAGATGTCGGAGATTTAATTTTCCTGCTCAGATGCGTATTAGAAAACAATTACTTCGAATTTGACGGGAAATACTACAAGCAAATTATAGGATGTAGCATGGGTGCAATACCTTCGCCAGAAATTTCAGATATGAGAATGTACGAAATTACTCGATACATAGAATCTCAATTTCAGTATTCTAACAAAATACTATTTCACGGAAGATTTAGAGATGATGGATTTATCATTTTTGATGGATCGAAAGAAGAAATCCTTAAGCTTTTTGACATCAGTAACAACTGTCACAGGCATCTTAAATTCACATTTGAAATTTCTCAAACATCCGTGGATTTTCTTGATACAACGGTCTACAAAGGCCTAAGATTTAGCAAATGTCAAAAACTGGATATCAAATCCTTTATCAAACCAACGAATAATTTTCAATACCTTCATAGAAATAGCGCTCACAACGCATCAGTATTTAAAGGTTTCATCAAAGGAGAATGTATCAGGCATTCAAGAAACACAAACGATCCATCCACCCTCAATATAACTTTAGAGGACTTCAAAGGGCACTTATTAAAGAGGGGTTACTCTGAAAAGGAAATAAATCCGATCATTGACGACATCTCAGGAAAAGAAAGGCAACTCTTACTGAGTAAAACAGAGGAAAAAATTAAACTCAAGCATCCACACGTCATGGTTACACAATTCAACCCCCGCGTCAAAGGATTAAAAAAACGTTTATTAAAGTACTGGAACATTTTGAAGACGGACTCAACTTGCAAACAGTTATTTGACACGGAACCTATCATTGCATACAGCAAACACAAAAATATCGGAGATCTTTTGATAAAATCTCGCTTGCAGTAGATACATTAAATCTGGACCCCTGATGAGGCTTACTTAACCGCCGAAACACTCTACAACTACCATTATAACTACATGTATTTTTTCAATATTATCATGATGCAACAATCAGGTGTGGTTTAGAGTGTCGGGTCCTAATAATTCAATATCAAGTCTGGTTGATTGATGTTGTTTATTTTAAACTATTGTTGTGGGATTTACAATGAAGAGAAAGTTATCTTCCTTGGGAGATAAATTGTTATTTTGATCTAGTGTTCAGTGTTTTTAATGTTTCATCTTTGTAATCAGACTGAATGAGGCAGCTGAATTATTTGGTGACGTGTATTGGCTTAATTTTGCAGAATTTGAGTTTTCATTGTTGTTTTGCTATATTCTATTATGTTGTTTTATTTTAGTGTTAAATCATATTTCCTCTTCATGCACAATGCATTTGAGTTTAATTTCGTGAAATGTCAGGAGCCGTTTCAATGAAGAGGGGGAATATAACCAGGTATATAATTTGTATATTAAATTACAGCGCTAGCGTGTTTGATTGGTATATGTGTCTAGAGTGAATGATTATGAATGAGAGTTTAATATCTGTAACGTGGACAATGACAAGTTCTCATTGCGTCAAGTATTTTTGGTGATGGCAGGAACATGCACGGATCTGGAGGCGCGGTAATTTACGTCACTCTTGACTTGGTGATTCCATGGCGGGGAAGGGTGCATGCAGAGTTAGTCGTGTGACCCTATTGTCCAGTCTTGTCATTGTCCACGTTACAGAAAAAAACTTTAAAAGGACAGTGGGTAATGTGAAGAAAAAAAGGTGGTGTCAATTTTTTGAGACGTTGAATAAAGGCGAACAATTTATAGTAAAAAAGATAATTAATATTCTTATGTGAAAATCGAACAAATTATTAGAGCTGGGATGCCTTATCTACCCATATTGTAAAGTTGGCCCTTTTAAAAAAGGAAGTGTGACGCCCTTAATGATCCACCCCTATCTTGGGCCTTTAAATTTGAACACGTGATACTATCGTTAGATACGTCAGTCGTCATGTAACAGTAGAAAGATTGCAGCCATGTTTCTGATTCAGGAATTGGTGTGGAGGAGATGAAACGTAAGAATTGAGTAGTAATTTATCACAAAATCGACCTTTTCACAAGTAAATAAAACGTTAAGATAAACATTTATAGACGAAAAAAGGTCAAAATCGAGAACTTAAACATATTTGCGTCCTACTTTCATTTTACTGGTTTTTGCTGCAAGTTATATCAGCATTTATTTGTAGAATGTTCTGAAATCATAATTCAATAGTTCATGAGTTCTTGGGGTTTTTTGCAGAATTCTCCATAAATACCCGTTACAGTACTTGACCATGGACCCTCGACGGTGCGTCCAGGATGTGTTACGGTGTGATCTCTGTGAGACACCGGTTCCTCCTATGTACTGCGACATTTGCCACATACATCTGTGTAAAGCATGTGTGGGAGAACATCTCTCCGAGTTTGCCAAAGAACACAAAATTGTACCCTTTGAAAAGCGAGGATCTACAACTAAATGTCCAAATCATTCTTCAAAAATATGTGAACTTTACTGTGAACAATGCGACATTCCAATTTGCGTGCAGTGCACTTCTTCCACAGAACATCAAGGTCATACATTTGTCTACATAGTGAACATTCTTGAAAAACAAAAATCTGTTTTACAAAAAGATTTACAGGAATTAGAGAGGTTAATTTTCCCCAAATATCAAGAGATTGCATCAATTATCCCGGTTCAGAGAGCTACCCTTAATGTATCTTCACAGAAAATTGCCTCGTATATCAGCAAACATGGAGAAGAAATGCACAGAGAAATAGATTCAATTATCAAGAAACTAAAATCTGATCTTGCTGATATGGACTCCAAATATTTTACTGTCCTAAATAAGCATGAAGATGACATCAAACATATGCTGTCTGATATCACACAGACAATTGCAGATCTGAGAAAATTGGTAAATTCCGATGACGTGGGTCTTGTCTCTGCCTACAAATCGAGAAATGCGGAATTCAGAAGGTTGCCACCTAAACTGACAGTCACTTTACCAACCTTTTCTCCCCAGAAAATTGACAAACAACAATTATCCGGACAATTTGGCTCTCTATCAGAGTTATCTATCGAAACAAAAGAACAAAACTACACACTGGATTCTTCAAGCACTGAGAGCTCTCCACCAGAGAGGTCCCTTATCGATGTGCCACGGATCATCACAGAGATAAACACCGAATATACATATGATAGAAATGTATCTTGTCTGAGTAATGAGGACATCTGGATTCTTAGTAATGACAACATTTTGAGACTTTACAACCTCCAGAGAGGGTTACTGAAATCATTCCAAACCAAGTCAGGTAACTGTGCAGCGGACATCACAGTAACAAGAAATGGGGATCTAGTATATACTGATGTAACAAATAGAACTGTCAACATAGTGAAGAATAAAGAAATACAGACAGTGATCACACTACAGAGATGGATACCTTGCGGTGTCTGTAGTACCTACTCTGGTGATATCCTAGTTGCTATGAACCAGATTGATTGGGGATTGCAATCAAAAGTTGTGCGTTATTCTGGGTCTACTGAGAAACAAAGTATACAGTACAATGACAATGGAAGAGCTCTCTATTCATCAGGTGGCTTTTCTAAATTCATCAGTGAGAACATGAACCAAGATATATGTGTTTCTGATTGGAAAGCACGTGCAGTAGTGGTGGTTAACCATTCTGGGAAATTCCGATTTACGTACACTGGTCTTCCCTCTTCAACAAAGAAACCATTCAATCCATATGGCATCACTACAGACAGCCAAAGTCGGATCCTGATAGCAGATCTTGACAACCACCATATTCACATTCTCGATAGAGATGGTCAGTTTCTCCGACTTATTGACAACTGCCATTTTAAAGAACCTCACGGTCTATGTGTAGACACAAGAGATAATCTCTTTGTGGCTGATAGCAAAACATGTAAAGTAAAGAAAATTCAATATTACAAGTAATCATAGAGTTCATATTTTCTAAATGCATGCCAATTAAATAACCAGGAAAATACATATTGAATGTAAGAAACGACAATGAATATGTTTATGTTTAAAACATGTCAGCACATACTTATGCTAGTGTTAATGTACTCGTGTACTAAACCTTATGATCAGGCTTGTTGTAATAACTGTGTTTTCGTGTGCTTCTTTTAATCAGTTTAATTGACTAAACTATCCACCCATTTATGATTTATATATCACTAGTATACATATCGTATAGAATTAATATCATATTGAAAAATGAAAGTTTTATAAAAGTTACTAATAGTTTTTATTACATAGGTTGTGGTTTTAGGCTTTTAGCCAAACTGCATGACATTTTTTTTAGGGTAAAATAAAAATAACGAAGCTGAGTCTAATTATTTCTAAACTAAGTACATGTACTTTGGTGGGTTTTCTTTTTACATGAAGCTTTGATATCATATCAATTATTTTCAAGATTAAATATAACTGATTTACCTCTTAATTTTATAGTACTGCCAAAAATAGTTCAATGAAACAACGTTTGAAAAATTTAGTCAGAATTTCTTCTCTTTCGCTAAAAGTCCAATTTTGTTTGAGGCTGAACTTTTTATGAAAAAAATCTGAATTAACTGAATAATTATGTTTTTATATACCTTTGTATAACATTCGTACATGCCTTAAATCTTATTTATACGCATTACTCATTTTAAAAAGAACATGTTCTGTCACCACGGAGCACGGTAACATTCAAAACATGACGTCAAGATGACGCACGCAAAACTTATAAAAATACCCAATCTTTATAGCTAGGTTAGTCTGTTGTGCCTTTCACCTTTAAATTGAAAATGGCACTACACCAGATCACACCTTATTCCCTCATATTTTCTCGAGAATCATAAATCAGTAAATCATAGTTTTAACTGTCTACCGTATCTATTTTCGTCTACAGTAAGACAAACCCTGGTCATAAGATGACATTCCTTATTCTTCTGACTAAATATTTAGGGATATTCTATTTTGTCGGACTCTTTCATGTCCAAAAGACAGCAACCACCAGGCCGACAAAATGTTTTAAAAGTTAACACAAATGAACGAAAACATTTGACATATTAGCTACACCTTTGATCATTTTTGCAGTTTCCTTAGGGTTTTGTATTTGTTTTAGTTGAATTAATTTTGTTTGTACTTCTCGTTGCGCCGTACTTTCGACATTATGTGATTTATTACTGACATAACTAATATTTTGTCCAGATACCATGATCTCAGATTTGCATGATTGAATTTTAAATAGTTCCTAATAATAAAGAAAGATATTTATTTTTTTTGATTTTAAATTATTAAGTACAGGTTCACGTAAGAATCAGGCAAACAGTGATAAGTCATATATTTCATATTGAGATGATAATTTACTTTGAGAACAGTATATAAAAGTGTTCTCAAAAAATGATAAAATTTTTAGTGAATCGTGCATAATTGTGAAGCTGTGTTACTAAAAATAGATCCACTCTGTCACAGTTTTTAAACACAATGAAAACACTATGGTATGAAGATCTGACAGGATTTTCAGAAATTCAGTGTCAATTCATTTATTCAAAAATGTTGGTATGAAGAGAAGACAATGCCCTCTTCTTTTTTCTAATGTTAAAGATGTAGTATCCCATTGGTTTCCATGGCAACCACGACAATAATGAGCCATACAGTCTTTAAAATTAGAGAAAAACGATCACTTTTATGTCTCTTTTTAAAAAAAACAGCAAACATATATGACTGTGTATTATAAATAAATGAATAAAGGATATTCTGAAATATTTTTTTACATAATAAAAAGTTTTGAAAAATTAACAGACGGTTTACATAATCTAAGCAATCATGTGGGATTCCTAACAAAATTTTAAAAATCTTTATCATTTTTACATGTATCTAAGAGTAATAATATAATTATATTGCATATTCATAGTTTCATTTTAAAACAAGGATTAGACTTTGATTTCATTGATGTGTAAATGTTATTGTTTTAACCCATTACCTGTGAAAATGTGATCTTACATCATTATTGATCGGGATCGGAATACCAAATATTGTGTTTCAAATTTATACCGAATTTTCTCAGACTTCTAAAAGATACGTTCATAAAGTTATCAAAAGTTTAGTTTTCAACAATATTTAATGATGTATCACAAGTCTTAAAACAATATATAAGTATGTCTATCAAAAAATAATGGAAGTAGCCAAAGTTAGCAAGTCTTACGATAACTAACAGGGAAAAGGAACAATATTAACTGTCCGACCTGCTGTATATCATGGTTATAGTGAGTAATATGTACAACCATTAAAACTTATATACAATATTGTTTGTCTCGGTGGTCAATAATACCTTAACCTACATGTACTTTTGAGGAATTCATATTATTCTTACGTAATTTGAAATGAGGTTGTTGGGGATGTTGATTTTAAAGAAAATAACACAATTCTTTTTTTAACAAAGACGTCTGCAGATTTGTTAAATACCATGTACACCATATTAAGCAATTAAAATGAATTTATCATATTATTTGGACCCTAAGCCCAGCCTTTCCAATCAAAAATAAATATATTTTATACTATTACAATGTACAGTAAAACAGGCTAGCTCATATCTGATATATAAATTTAGAATATGTTTGTAGACTATATGGGGGGGGGGGGTCCTCAGTAAGCATCAATTTATTGTAAGCGTAATTATTGTAACCCTGTATTAGTTTATGTAATGTGCATTGGATGCAGTTTAATCATTAAGGGCATGCTTTATATTCCAGAATTTAACAAAACATATAAGCATTTTTCACTCCCTTTATATATATAGATATAGATATACATTTTTAGATATTTATTCAAATATACTACAAGGTAGTATACTTAATAAAAACAACCATATGTAGAAAACAGGTGTGACACCATAACAAGTACTTTATTAAACTGACTTCCAGTCATACATATAATAAACAAGTTGTACATGAATAACTCAATATACATGACACCATACATGTCAAAATGTATCACGTGACACATCCTATAGATGTATATCAAACATCAACCAATAGATTATATATTGATTTTTTCCCCCTATTTGGACCCTGGAAAGGCTAAAAGTTTACAATTTTTAAAAAAGAAAATCCTAAGTGAACGATTGCACACAAACAAGACATGTTTGGGAAACAATTATGCCCCCTCATTTGGAAACATCTGAGAAGAAAATGCTAATAATTGGAATTTTTTTAAATTCCAAGGTCAAAAATTGCTCAATCATACCCAAAAAATAACTTTGCCTAGATCTTATTCAGATAAATCTGTATACCAAATTTCATTTCAAAATGTGGAACCCCTGCGTGCAGTGCATACAGTAATAGTGCATACATTTATATGAATGTGCAGCAGTTGGATAAATGCTGTGTATACAAATTTATGCTATTAGAATATTCCTATATACATGTATATGTAGTCCAAAAATGAAGCTACCATCATGGTAATTACATAAATACAAAATATGAATTTCATGAAAATGCATTAATTATAGTGCATATCATGCAGTACATTTCATCAGATGGTTATATTATTTTTACCCGAAGTGATTTTGCCCCGTTGTGGGCCCTTTAACGCTGCATCGTGCACCTACTCTGACAAATTTCCCCCCATGCATCAAAAATTTTCTGGGGAAAACACTGTATGTAGTCCAAATAATGTAGCTACCATCATGGTAATTACATAAATACAAATATTAGTAATTAAAGATGAAATCATGATATATCATGATAAGTACATAGTATTTCACTAGTTATCTTATTATATAAATATCATAGCATTCTGAGATTCTTTTTTTATATTAGAAATTCAATTAACTTAATCATAAGTTATTGTTCTGTCTTCCTTGGTTATTAACCATGCAGCTAAATTTGTCTTTCTTAATGCTAATTACACATAATTTTTCTTGAAGTAATGAGATATAAAATTTCTTTCTTCTTTCTATACATGTATAATGGACAATCAGTGAGAAAGGGACATACATATATGCACTTATCTTCTACATAAATTAGTTATACATGTACATCTTATTACTGTTATATATATTAACATAGTTTTTTTGACATTGAAAAAATTTGAGTGTGAAGTTCAAAGTTAGTTATTTCTTCATATACATGTAGTTTGTAAGCTCTTTATCTGTTGGAGTTGTTTTAGGTCCTAACATAATCAATTGTTTTAATTTCTCTGATTGCCCTGGTGCAATCAGATTAAGCACTGAGTCAACACATTCTTCGACTTTTCGCTTGTTGAAACATTCCGTAAGATATATTCTGCCTCATCAGTTCAGTTTGATGTTATATGACAGGGTCTATGATTGTCAAAGTTCTGAGCCCTGAAATAGAAAGATTTAAAAAGTAGAAATATTGTTACTTTTCATATGTAATGTAAAACAACATATAAATGTTAATACACCAGTCATGTCAATAAAGCCTAGATAAAACATTGATTCCTATTCCAGTCTGAAAAGAAAAAATCAGAAGATAGGGAAAGTTGATGGTTGGGTGGATTGGTCTATGTTAATAAAATTGAAGGTAGGGCCAATTGTGGAACCCTATTAGACACTATTAAATCAATGTAATCTTAAATGAATTAATCTAAGAAGATTTGAACTTCTGCAATGGGATCTCAATCCATGACCATTTATGATACACTGAATGGTTTGGAATAGGGAAAAACAACAGGGGATACTTGCCAAACCATTACATAGATTAAATAGATCTTCAAATACCAGCAACAAATATAATTGTTAAGGGTTGGGGTGTAAATTGACCAATGAATTATAAAAATATGGGATAAGAGATAACCCTCGGGCATTTGCATACCAAAGTAATCGCCACGTCTTATCATGAGCTGTATCAAAGAATTTACATGTACCCGTACATTTAGGGGTGGGGATCTCTACTGGAACACAGCGAATTACCAGTATATATTGAGGGGGTGGAAATGACCTAATCATTATTTTAACCTTTGCAATTATTTTATAAAATTATATTATTGGTCAAATATTGTTAAAAAGAAATTTCTAAAAGAGTGAAAGTGTTTTGATTATAATATACGTTTATCCACATCAATACCGACAGGTGTTCCATACCCCCAAGTTTAGTGAAGGAAAAAACCACACCTTATTTTGACCCCACAATGAAAACAGCTGTAAAAAAAAACCTACAATGTGGAACTTTTCATTCAAGATTGACTGGTGTTTTGTTTCAATTGTTGATTGAGGCATGAACATATATTAGTTTCTAATATACATGTACATGTAGGGATACATCATTTTTCAATGTATCTGAAAACAAAGGGCAGTGTAAGGCTACTGCAGTACATTTATTCAAATCAAGATATGAATATAAGTTATAACAACGCACCTTTTATAATTAGACTTGTAAATGAACAGATGAAAGCATACATTCGTAAAGTATGCAGTTATATTTGAGTGTCCGGATAATTGCCAAAATCAATCGCTTTGATGTTCTAAAAATAGATTCGGGGAAAACCAGTATGATCACCGATACATGTAGTGAAATATGCCAATAAAACGAAAACTTCACTGCAGATGTTAGTTAACTTATATCACTGTTTGAAAAAGCTTATTTCATTCAACATGTATAGCG